>NW_010972875.1:8972590-9002975 GCF_000737465.1 Haliaeetus leucocephalus
AAAAAAAAAAAAAAAAAAAATTTTTTTGGAATATATAAGAGAGGGACCCCCCCCCCCCCCCCCCGTATTTCTGCCAGTCTTGTCTGGAGAGTCCTCTTAAAGATTGCTTTAGTACTGAGTATATGCTAAACAGGAGAGAAGAGAGTCTCCATAACATTACCGGTCCTCTCTGCTCTGTATACTATCTCCATTTATGATGAATCCTTCAGAGAAAAGTATACCAGACAGGGATAATCATTCTGTACTGTTGCCTAGAGGTGATGAAATCAAGAGTGAGGTTCTATTTTAGTTCTTATTTTGCTGAAAAACTAAAGCAAGAAAGTTGCAGGCACACTGATTCAGGAGCAAGAAAGTTGCAGGCACACTGATTCAGGAAAAATCTTGATCTTCCGATAATCTAGGAAAGAAATGATTGTGCATGGGAACTATTGGAACAAGAGAGACCTCTGCAACCATGTCACACATTTCCAAAGACAAGCAGGAAGGATGGATCCCCTTTTTACCTAGGTATTAACCTGATTTATTTTAAAGACTTAAAATGATTCCCTTCTGCGACCTTTTCTAGTAAGCCATATAAAAATTAACTATTTTGCTATGAAAGTGAATGTTATTGCAAGGTTGAACTTTAACTGCGTTCCGTAGCAAATGAATCTTATGCCGTTGCTGGCAAGACTTAAAAGCTGTCCACTCTTAGATATCTTTTCTACATTCCTAAATACAGTTATCAAACCACTCTTTATCCTTTGGGCTGATGCCTAAGTGCTTACCAGGAATGGAAGATATGATATGCTATAAAAGTATTCATTTCTCCTGAAGTGATAAAATTAACCCCAATGCCATGTGTGAGTACTTATTTAATTTGAATTACCTGTGGATAAATGAACTTTTCCAGGAGTAATCACTGAGCATGATCCCATGTAAAACCCTGAACACTATTACAGCTCTACCACAGGAATTTTGGTAATTAAACTTAAGAGAAATCAATAGGAAGCCTTCCTCAACTTTGGCAAGCACTGAACTGGGTCCTAGATCACTAAAGACTATCTTTTTCCCTGATCTTTTCTGACTGCAAATGCTAAGGCAATTGATGTTTCTTTGGTCCGTTCAACCTCACCTCACCTTCACTAGATGCTTTACTCGCCCAGTCAGTTTTACAAACTGCTACTGAAATAAAGTTTGAGAGACCTGGTACCTGGAAATCAACTGAATGTACCCCTTCAAATAAGGGTCATGTCATGCCTGTGTCACGTTGTATGTCATGGGGGAAGGAGGTGAACTGTTGAGCTGCCTCATGCTCAGAAAACCTTCTGTCACCTAACTCACAAATCCAATGATAAGACAAAGCCCATGTCCTGCTGCCAGCTATAGAAAGGAGTCAGAAAACAATTGTCATCCACTCCTCCCCCAGTAACAAGAGTAGATTAGAAGGGGGTAAGACTTTTGATGTATCCTGTAGTGTTTAGTTAGAGGAGCTATGTTAAAAAGAATCTTCAACCTCTGTTTAAAATGCCTTCTAACATGATGCAGCTTATGATAACCAATTTATTTCTTATTCGACTCAGTACGGCAATGCTTGAAAATAATTTTCTTGAAGTAATTTAAGACCTTATTACATGGAATTGTTTTGTATGTGTTATACAGACTTTGTGGTGAACAACTTACCTATTACCTGTAAATGAAATTACCAAAATCTTTTAAAAATTACTTTAGTCCAAAATGAAATAGGCAGTAGAGTGGGAATACTAGAATGAAATACTCTGCTAGTCTCTCTCATTTAGATGAATTCATCCTGTAGGTGAAGAACACAGCTCTTTAACACAGTGGGATCAGTACAGCTGTAATGAACAGCTGATTGGGCCAAGACTTGGAAGAGTCACAGGCGGAACTGGTATAATTTTCCTGATGTAGTGCCTTTTAACGGAAGGACAGCTGCACTATTTGGGAAAACACTTGCTCAGCTGAGTGAGAGTCAGTTCCAGGGTATCCAGAATCTGACAGTCAGAGCAGATCAGTTCGATGCAGTCGTGCAAATAGAAATGCTTGCTAAACACCAGAGCTCCCACTGCTGAACTTTATAGCTGACCTGTACCGATGCTTGCAACAGTGGGAACTTCCTACATGCACATACACAGCCCCTGAGACAAATACATAGTAACAGCGTAATTACTAGTTTGAGGAGCTAAGCTACTAGAACTTCAGTGAAAACAATAAGGAGAGATTTAATAGCTCATATGGCTTCTGTGGGAACGTCAGATAACCACACAGAACTCAACAGGAAATAGGAAAGAATTTCCCATGAGTTTTATGGAACAAGTTGCATATTCCACGTGGATTCGCACAGGATGGTGATTTACTGGTTGGAAGAACTGAGTCCCTTTCTCGTTTTGGAAGGTGATATTGATGGTGTTTTTTGGGTAGAATTGGCTAATAATACTGTCAGACCACAAGACAGCAGGGAATGCAATAACATGCCAGTTTTTTTCCAGTAAATCTTAAAGATTATCTGCTAGTAGATGACAATGATGTGTGGTTTTTGAAGAAGATAAAAATATAATTTATTCACACAGATTAATGATAAAAAGCCACTCTTTAATAGCTAAGAGAGAGAGAATCTTTAAAAAGAAAAAAATCAAACTAGACAAAAATACTTGCAGGCTTTTTTTTTTTATTTTAAATTCTTCAGTCCATTTTGTATCAATAAAAATAGTCTTGTATTTAAACATCCTACTTAATTCTTCATTTACACTTTCTTATCATACTTATGTATTGTGTGTGTTCCTACAATTTCCATATTTCAAAATACAAATTATTTTTTATTTATTGTCTGAAACTTTTCATCTTCATTTGTCGAGATAGTCAACACCCCCCAATTTCAGATGGAAATTATCAGTCTTCATCTCCATATTTTACCTAACACAGTCCAATTTAGTATCTTCATTGCTATTCTTTCATTCCCTGTTTCTGATCTTCACTCTGACAGATTTTTACCCCACTGATTTGTTTCTTTCTCCTGTATGCCTTCTTTCCTGGATGACAAACATGCTCATAGATGCCTTGTCCACTGGCTTATTCATGTCTTTCTCTATAGGTATAGAATGAATTTTCAGTCCCAGTTTACCAGCTACAGTCAATCATTCAGATTCCTTTGAACCATTATTTTCCCAAAGACTTATAAGCATCAAATGCTGTCCCTAGCCCATTGTTATATGAAGGGAAGATAATAAGAAAATGTTTTAAAAAATGTTTTACTCACTAATAATTCTGTAATTTTTTTGTCTGTCTCCTAACGTGATCTGTCTTACCTTGGTCTTTAGACTGAAAACTTCTTGAAATGGGACTGTTACTGAAATTAAACAGCATACTTGCAGCAATTTAAAAAATAATGGTGATATTGGTAGCCTGCTTGTATTTTTGCTTTCATTCTCATCAAGATCAGACATGCTTACACTTCACAAACCTATTTTTAAGTGGTGACAACATTATTTGTATTGCTGAAGCACTCAAAAGCCACAGACTTGGACCACAACCTCATTGTGCAAGATCCTGTATGAACAGGGCAGAAGAATTACCCATACACCAGAAGGAATGCAACCAGTATAAAGCAAGGATCTTCATGCAGACTGATGTGGGAGTACAAGGAAAATGATCATTTGTGTCATATAAATAATGTTTTAAGTAGCCTGGGAACACTGGGATCTTGACTGATATCGAACTTTTTCAGATACCCCAGCAAAAGAGTACACTACAGAAAGCACTTGGAACAGCCAATGAGATAGCTTTGCTGATGTGTGTGAGGAGGGTCCTTATGAGGAAAAGCCTGAAGGAATTCAGTCTCCCGTATTCCAGCTTTACCTGCAATTGTGAATGTTACCCTATGAGTATTTTTCTGAAGCATCTAGGATCTCATAATCCTAAATATGTACAGAATTTAGAATATTTTTGATCTAGAAGATTTTCTCTTTAAAAAGTACAGTAGTGCTTACAGATTCTTTCCAAAGGTATGTTCATTTCCTTTTTTGATATTGCTAAAAGTCATAGCAATGACCAAATTATTTTCTCATTAACTGTTTCATCTTTTCATTTGTAGTGAAACATGAACTGTTTCCTCTCAAAGAGGATCATCCAGTTCTGAAGATTCCCAAACGCTCAGCCCCTGCGGCACACGCTGCTCCAGAGACCAATATGCCCTTACGCCTCCTCTCTCTTTTGCCTCTTTCATATACAAGAGGATTATGAGAAACACTGACAATTCCAGAGCTTTTGAAGACAGTGGAAGAATTTTCAAAACATTTTTATGTATGTTATGTGCTGGATGGACTATACTCAAATGCCTCTAGCTCGTAGGAATTAGATATTTTCTAAAGTTCTATCATTGTCATAAAGATTATTTTTGTAAAAATTTGTGAGCTGCCCAAATGTATGATAGAGCCCATAAAAACATGCATTAAAGGTTTTATTATACCATGAATGGCATCATTGTTAAATTAGTTGGTATTCCTTAGTAGCTACTATGTACATCACAGACTGCAAGACTGAAGTATGTTTTTGTCAGTGCATGCTTACACGCTGAATTTGTTGCAAGATTAGTGTCTGAAATGCCATTTAATACCCTACAATCTTTCACACTATTACTTTACAGCAGTCCACCATACTCATTGCAACGTGGTCATTAAATGTAGTACGAATAGTCAAAGGAGACTTAACAGGAAAAGGGCATTTCTCAACAATGTTATCACTGTGAATTAACAAAAAATGATTTAAAACTTAAACTGTGTTAGTACGTGCTTACACTAATATCAGTCAATGACAAAACACAGTACTGAAAGCGTAAAAAGTATGCTAACTGGAAGGAATCTTTTGCCTGTGCTGTGATTAACTCCACTACACCATTTGCAAGAGATTAAGGAAGTTTAGAATTAGAAAACACATGCGTTACACAGGGATGGTAGTCCAAAAGAGCACGCTGTCAGGCAGACACTCATGAAATGCTGCCTTGGAATTCATGTATCCCAGCTTTCACTCTGCCCTACCGGTAGCCTGGACAGCAGCAGCGGGAGATCTGATCGGACTCACGTTCTGCAGGGCCCTGCAGCAGAACCACTGATGACCCCGAGTGATTAAGGGTCAACAAACTTCAGCCTGAAGCAACCGTTCTATGAACTTTGGCACATTCTGAGTTGGCTCCTGCTGGTTTGTTGCCTTTGGCCCTTATCTTGCAGTTTAGCAAGGATTGTGAAATTCTGAATAAAGTTACAAGACAGATCAGTTCTGTCTCAGTGACTCAAGGTCTCCCTCTTCAAATTTTCTCGGTCTTCAGAATTCCTTTGGCAAATAATCTCATCTATCAGCTAAACATTTTCCGATAGGTGTGTCAGAGGACCCACCAAAAAAAAAAAAAAAAGAAAAAAAGAAAATATTTGTATAAGCATCATGTAGGGCAGGGAAAAATTATCAGAGATTCTCTGTGGTAGCACTTTGGAAAAACTACCTGCATTCTATGTGTGTGCAAACTTCAGCCTGTAATTGAGAAAACTCTGCTTTGAGTCTAGTACTTTGTGTCATTTTCAGATGGATGAAAGGAAGAACTACTTCAGTGAAGTGCAAATATCTTTCAAACATGAAAAGAAAAAGAAGAAAAGGAGCACCCACTTTCAAAAGTACTTATAAGTTTAACCTCATTGACTCCCAAATATCCAAGTTTCCTACAAAAGAGGACTTCTAATATAAAGTCAATTAGACTTCTGAAAATTTTGCTATGAATTTTGCTTTCAAGGCAGAACTTAGACCTTTGGCAGAAATTATAAGTTCTTCCTCCCTACAAGGACAAGGAGGAGAACATATAACTCCCTGGACTACTTTTTTCTTGGCCATGTTTTTTCTGCCATTGAGGTGGCCTCAGTGCCATATATGGAATACTTAATGAAATAAAGATCTTCAGTGATAGGTAATCATAGGTAGATACATAAATATAAAAGGGTGCAAAAGTCATAAAATAAAATATTCAGCTTGTCTACATTTCTTGGAAAGAGGCAACTCACTTCAAATGAGAAAAGCTATCTATATTCAAATATTTAATGAGACCTGTGACATCTTTCAGCATATTTTGAGATGTAAACTTAATCAGATTCAACTAAATACTCCTAGTGCTTCTCCCCTGATCTTTACCTGCAAGAAGGTAGTTCCTACGTATAGTGTGTATCTTAACATCCATCCTCCCTTCCTTCTCTCTGTACCCTTCTCCTGAGTAATTAGGACCAAGTAATAAAACAACCACAGGAAGAGTTTTGTTCTTCTGCCTTCCTGCTTCCTTAGCTGGTGTAATTCCTAGAGAACTTCTCATTCCAGCAAGCTGCTTTGGAAGAGGACTCAGGTTAAGGTTTTCAGTGTCTACAGTCAGATTACTGAATACATATGCAAGACATTACCAAGACATTTTCAAATGTAACTCAGAAGCATAAAACTTAGTGAAAACTGTTCAGCTACAGAGGTGGCACAAGTAGATACAGCAACAGAGTTTCCCTTCCTGGAAATCATCTTAGTCCTGGAGGTCACATAAGATGTAATTCACAGACTTTGGTGGCAGGTAGGTCCTTTGTATTTGTTCAGCTCAGCAGCTGTCTTCTTCTGTTTTAAACATCTAAATAGTTTTTTTAAAAATCTGTCCTAGTAATTTTCAGAAATTATTAATTAGTGGCTCAATTAAGAAAACAATTTTGGAAAATTACACATCCTCCTGAAGTGCAGAATGGCTTCTAGGTACCCAGATTCTCTGAATTTTTAAAAATAAATCTGAAATCTCTCTCTTTTCTTAATATAGAAACTATGTGCTCTGATTTTCCTCTCTTACAATTTCTGTATTTCCAAGGGATTATCCACAGGATGTTCTAAACAATGTGAGAAACCCATTAAAGATTTTTTTTCCTCTCCTAAGAATACAGAGTTCTCAAAACACTCTGAAATCCCTAAGCATGTCGAAACATCACTCAACGTTGGCAACAGCAAAACTGGATCTTTCTTGAATTGCTTTTGTATTGGCAAAGCTGCAACAGAAGAATTAGAAAAATTGCATGTGACTGTGTAGCAAAGCTCCACAATGAGCCAACATAATTCAGTTTTAACAGTTTGGAAGCTGGATGTATGATTGGCTGTATTACTCTCCATCACGTTTTTGCTATCTGCCTTATGCCTATCACCCCGCTAATTCTCCAATGAATTGCTGAACTTTTTGTTCATTCAACATACAACCATGTGAGTTTATTGTGGAAATAAAGTCATTGCTCATGTTCAGCTGAGAGGTCTATTTTTAATTTCATTTTTTCTAGATAAACCTGCCAATTACAGCAAATGGTGAATTTAAAATATTTTTATCTTAAAGTTCCTTCAGGCTTTCAAGGAGATGTATCTTGGCCAATCATTTCAGGTACTTTGACACTCATCACATTTTAAAGAAACAGTATATTTAATTCCACATTTATCTTATCTCACATTTACTCATCAATACTCATAAACTGTGTTGAACACTCTTAAGGCTATACTAATGCAATATAAAATATACTGGACTGAGAGTTACAGCTTTGTAAAGAGAGTGCTAACATTCTGCGGGATCATGGACTATTGAGAGATTAATTCCATCATCTATTCCTCTCCCTTCTCTGAAACGAAACCCTACTTTGTTTTCACATTGCATTCTGCAGTCTCAATGGCCTATAACTCCTCAGCAGCTGCCTCTCATGTAGGGCTTTCGTTCACCTAACAAACTACTATGGAAGAATAAACTTCCCAGTCTAGTGCCATTCACATACAGACAATGTTGTCTCCTCAGAGTGGGAAACCAAAACTTCAAAATGACTTTGGAAGATCAAAGGATCTCCCCACTTTCCACCTCGAGCAGTACCCTGTTTGTCTTTCTGTATTCTGCATGGCAATACATTAACTATTAATCTCTATGTAATGTGTGCAGTGTTATTTAATATAAAATAAACATATTTCACTGTTTATTGGGTTGTAGAATACAGGGAATACCTCAAGTACCATTCTAGATTGTTTGGATTTTACTTCTCTTTTAAAATAGGGGTAGTACAAAAATACAATAAAGATGGTTTAGTAAGAGAAGGTAAATAGAACAAAATTTCAGAGCGCAAGCTATGTTTTAGGGAATAAAAACAGACAAACTAAAAACTTTGCTATTCTCTATTTTAGAACACAGAAAGGTTAAAAGTATGGTAGTTAATCTGAAGAAAATAAAAAGTGGCAACACACTGGAATGTACAGTTTCTATTTATAGAAATCCCAACAAACTAGAAGTCCATGCCATTCAATTAACAATTTACAACACCTTCATTGTATAGTGCAGTGCAGAAAGTGGAAGGCTGTTTCATTTCTGTATTTCCAGACGCGTGTCATTTCCAACCCCATATTTAATAGTGTGTAACCGCCTGAAGGGGAGAGATCAGAATGTGTGGCATGTCTCACTGAGAGGAATTTTGTGCATTAAAAAAACCCAAACCAAGCTCTTTCAACTATTAAACAGAGAGCTAACCAGATCCCTTGCTCCCACCCTGGCTTTGAAGACCAAAAAAAAAGGAAAGAAAAGAAAAGGAAGAAAGAAGAGAAAGAAAGCACAAAGTAAGACATAGAAGAAAGTGAGAGACAGAGAGGGTGAGACAGGGAGAAAGAGAGTGCAGGAGCAAGAGAATTCCTTACGAGAGAGACGTATGTAAAGGACAAGAAGAAATGGTTTTCCATGATGTCACTCACAGCATGTCTGTGTCTGGAAAAGTGCTTGAAAAGGCAGACATGGATTTCTTCCATTCCAGTAATGCAAACTATTCATGCCACGTTTTCAAACCATGTTCCAGGAGTAAAGGCTACCATGTACAAGGCATGAAAGAAGACAATCTAGATATTTATTCACTACCAACAAGATGATTTGACCAAGCTGATATTTTAAGTCTTGTCATTTCCTCTTTACCCTTTAGAATTCATTTTTTCCAATTTCTTCCTACTTTGCAGCCTGTTTCCCTCTCCTGCCCCTTCTTGCTTTTTTCTTCTTTCATCTCTCACCCTCTTCAAGAAGCTGATGCAAACTTCTTTTCTTCCTTCTTCATGTGCATGCCTCTACTTTCTTGTGCTCTCCATCTACTGGTAGAGAGATTAAACTGTTGTCGCTGCTTTTCTAACTCAAATTCTGTGTCTTCATCCCCCTGTTCTGTGCTGCCTTACTTGTCTTGGATTCAAGCCTGAAATTTTTTCTTAGATAAAACACAGGAAATTCTCACCAAAAGCCATATCTACATATTAGATTGTTTCTTTCCCCTTTAATACAGCTTTTCTTTCTTGAGGTTTTGCATATTCCCTCTTCAGCTAAATGTACATTATTTCAGACATCACAAATCACAGAAAAATCACTTAGCTGATAGCACACTTAAAATAACCACAGCTGCAAAGTGGAGACATGGATTCATGGGGACTGAAATCAGTACTCACAAGACTGACATCATAAAAAATTATTAGTGATGTACTTGTCCCCCAAAGGCACTAGTCTTCAGGCCATGGCCTGGAAAACTTCTAATACCTATGTTTGCTATAAATGTTGGTATTTCTTCTACCTTATTCGAGTCACAGGTGGACATGTTATCCAGCTGCATATAAGAAGAGAAGTAATTCAAATGCTTATATGAATAGGCAAAGCTGTGGCTGCACAACCATGCCAGTGATCTTACTGGGACTGATCTGGTGAAAGAGAGCCATGGACCATGGGGAGGACAAAGTGTACTTTGGAGCAGGGTGAGTACAGTTTAGTGTTGATAACTGTTCTGACTTTAATGCAAGATGCAAATCCAGAATAAAAATACAGGAAGGTTGAAAAGTCAAACAAAACAGAAGAAAAAAAGGAGAAAATTAAAAAAAAAAAAGGAGAAAGAGAAAAAAGAAAGAAGGAACAAAAAAGATGACAAAAAAACAGGAAAAAAGAAAAAAAGAAGAAACAGAAAAAAGACCACTTTAAGGACTTGGGAGCATAACTAAGCTAAAGTAAAGCATCATTTTAAAATCATTCTGTTCTTTCCTATTTTTATATATACAATTTTGCCAAAAGGCATTCAAATTTCATAACGTCTCAACATGGGCCAAAGTCCTATCAAGCACCAAACTTTTGGATATGAATATTAGGATATGAGTTGCAAACAGTTTTACAGCAACACTACTTTATAATAAATAGAACAATACCAATCTTGTCAGGACAATATTTTTAATATCAGTTTAAATGGTCACTAATAGTTATTATCACTTTGGATATTAGCACAGTGGATGCTCATTGCAGTAGGTTTTTTGGTAGTTTTTAAGCAGCTCAAATGTGATTGTTATACTTGCAATCATAGTGCATCTCGCCTGCTCTGCATGACAGTACTAGCATGGGACAGCTGGCTGATTTGAATCCCCTGCTTGTATGAATGTCATGCAAAGGAGGAGAAAGAAAACAGTACTGCCTGGGACAGAACTGCACCTCTAAACCAGCATTACCTTAGAAATGAACTCTTGCAATAACACTGTTTTCTCCATCTTCAGATCACTCTGAGCTTTCCCTTCTCTTGAATTGCTGAGGGATAAGGTAAGGGTCTTATGGCTCTCAGTCACAAAATGATTTTCAGTCTGTGCTATTTAGTTTGACTGTTGCTCTCCCAGTGATCTAATTCCTAGCAAGATGTAATAAGCACTGACAGAGTCTGATAGAGAAACAAAGGATTTCTTCATAGAGCTATCCAAAACAAAAACTGAAGTTGCCCTTGGCAAATGACAAGTTAGCCAACAATTCAGCATCCAACAACAGTTCATCCTAGCTGAAAGTCTTGTGCAACATTGTTGGACTGAATAAAGTTGCAGCCTTTTGTCACCTATTGGTCTACTGGCAAAAAGTTCAAGTTTTTTTCACAGCTTTAAAGCCCCTTAGCCCCACTTCCCAGAAAATCTGCAATCTAGCTTTCTGCAGCCAGTCTCCAAGCAGCCCTCTCCCTTTCCACTCCTTCATACTGTCCAGCAAGGGGACCTACTGACCTTTTCTGGAACCCTCTTTCCTTTGTTCTGGAGATTTTGAGATATCTTGTTATTACTGAACAGGATGGAAACAGTCACAAATCTATGAATATTTCTGTTTCCATGGTGTTCATTAAAGGCTTTTATGCAGAATATATTCTGCTCATTTCAACACAGCAAAATGTTCTTCAACACTATTTTAAGGACTTAGATCATTAAAAATCCTTATGCTAGTCTTCTGCATGTGGTGAAATTTATCCCCCACCATGTCTTCCAATTATTTCCTTTCAAGGAGACAAAATTCTAAAAATGGTGAGATATACAGCTCTAATAACTGATGCAATACATCTCACTAGAATTTTAACAGGAGATTTCAGATTCCTTCTTTTCAACAGAATTTCCCAGTAATGTTTGGCATTTATAAGTTGCTCTGAAATGCTCTATCAGGCATGAAACAGAGAAGGCATGTGTAAGTAGCACGAGTTATATTGAGATAAAGCTCTGTGCAAAAGAAATAGCTTCCATGTAAGAGAATAGCGCATGTAAGGGCTCCATGTCCAGCTGTCTGCGGTTCAGAGCATGCCTATGGTTGTATCGGATCAATCTAGACTATTTTCCTCTCCCCAAGACCTGCAGTAGATTAGAGGATGTATATAAAAATATGGCAATCCCAATGGCAGCTATAGGGCATGCATGTACTGCAAACAACAGACCCAACAGAAGAGGTTGGTGAACTGTGGCTTTTGAGTCAAATCCAAATCCTGCATTAGGATTTCACCATATGACTGACAGTAAGACTGTAATGATAATGAGCACAAGTTTCTATCTGCTGATTTGATGAGTTATAAACTTTTGCCCCCCAAAATGTCTAAGCACTTTTAGAGACCAATTTACTTTTACCTTCCAAAATATCAGTAAGTTCCACAGATTTAACCTTCAAAAAAATTTGTCCTTTGTTTTTAAGTAGTGACTACTTCCTATCTACCTCACCTATGCCAATCACCATCTCCTTCAGTGATTTCTTTTGCAAGTGTTGGCTTATACCAGAACTAATGAAGCTCCATTCAGATGTATACACCTCTGCATTACAGCAATTTAAACAACAATAATAAAAAATTCTATTAATAAAACTGCTTAGTGCTTAGCAGATTTTGTTTTTCTTCAGGGAAAATAAATTCTTTATGCCACTGACATTAAGAATGAATTTACATCTTTTTCAGCAATTTTCCACTCACAGGCTTCTAACTGACAGTGATTTAAAATTTTTGTCCATCTTTGCTTATGCATGCAACGACAATTATGAGCTGGATTATGGGATTCAAGTTCTTCAATGCAGAGATGCACTATATGGATTACATGCTCACAGAGAAAATTTACAAAGTTTTTTTTTTAGAAAAAACACAATCATGTAAATGTCATGTAAGATTTTCTTGGCAGGTGCTGTAAAAGTTAAAATGTCATACTGACATACAGTTAAACATATTTAAGTAACTTCAAGAAAAAAAGGGGAAACTTGGTAAGGATTCAACTCAGTCAATATGGAAGAACACAGAAGAGAGACTTGCACTAAACTTATCAGGCAAAAAAGGGGAACATTTCACATATTGTCTGACATTCAGAACATATTGGCACGGGAAGCAAAACCCAGCAAACTCTCAAAAATTCAGACTCAACCAGCTTCTTATCAGACTTAAGTTAAAAAAGACATTGATATTCTGTCATTCTATCAAACCCACCATTTCTGAATGGCTGGAGAAACTGAGCCTTCTCCTCCTGATTTCATATGGGAGAAAGATTTACTTATGAAGAACAACATTTTTAGATAAGCTTTAACTTTTTTTTTTTTAAGTGTAAATACACTGAAGTTTACATAAAGTGTGATTTTGCTTGCTTCCTTCACAGGTTTATATCTAATAAAGGCTGAATCCCTGTCCTCAATACTGCTAATCTGCAAAATCAGCCTAAGGCCGATAAAACAGAATATTCAACTTAGCATTGATGCAAGCCCATCTAAAATTTACTATTTGCTATGTTCTGAAAGTTCTTTAGGCTCTTTATCTTAAACTAAGGGAATGTCAATGTTCACCCACTGTTTCCATCACTGTAATATTTAAACTAACCTTTTAACCTAGTGGTTACAAATAGCTTTTAGAAGTAGTAATTTATTTATAATTTTCACCTGGAAGGTGTTAGCAAATGAGACAGCATATGCATATCCACAAACCCCTGGAGGAAGGAAGACAAGGCACCTGGCACTAAGTGTGTCAACATGATAGGCCTCTATTTGATTGAAAGGTGTGCAAATAACTAAACAGGTTATTTTATCCATGGATAGTAGATAAACCAACTTTTTTTCACTTGCAAATTGATGTCTGCATATTTCTTTCCTTTTACAATATAAACAACGCTTTGGGAGCAACATGCTAGTCAATAGGTCACTTATAAATGTTCACTTACACTTTTTTTTCTGGTCAAAGCATCTGGTTATCAAAGTCACAATGTGTCATTTCTAAATATAAACTGAAAAATAGACTAACAACTAATTAAAACTGATTTATTTATGCACAGCAATCTTTTTGTTAGATATTATAAAGTCATTCCCCCAAAACCCAAGTCAGTAAACTGTCACATGAATCTTCATTAATACCAGTTTTCAAATAGCAAGGACAGAACTATGTTATTCAGAATAAGAACCTATGGTAACAAATGCTTTTTGCAATACTTAAGCCATACTATTTATTTAATTTTGCATCAAAAGGTACATTTTATATTAAAAATAGTGGTAAATTTACCTAAACGTAATACTCAAACTTCACAATTTTTCCTAAAAGTTTTTGCTAATATCTAGCTTGTTCCTAGAACAAGCCTTAGCTGTTCCCTAGAAAATCCGGGGATGCATAGCGGTGAATCAGGGGGAGAATCATGAGTTGGTGAAGTGAGGTTCTTTGGCTATCATAATCATTAGTTTTTAAAAAGTACTGAAATGCAAAGAAATGTTCTGAATAATTATTTATTACTTTTTTCCCAGAACTTCTCTATTCATAAGCTAAATAGAAAATATCTTTTTTTCTTCCAGTTTCACAGTAATTTAGAGTATCAGCCTGAACTCTTGTATGTCACATTCCAGCTCTTATGATATTCCTGTATTCCAGACACCTTCTTCACTGAAATTCAGCCTATCACCATTTTTATGCAGAAGCCTGACATGTTTTTTAGACCACGGTACTTGGTAGGACTTAAGTCACAATATTATCTTACTGGTACATTGTGGCAGTTAAATAACTGACACATAGAACTGACTGTCTTGACTTTTGTAAGATGGGGCACTAGCAATTCTTCTAGGCATCACACTTTTGTTTGTAACTGGAGGATGTACGACTCTCATTTATATGATGAGCCTGAATGCAAACTCAGGCTGCCATGTGGTGAGTTTCTCAAAACCACTACTTACTAAGCAACGGAGCATGAGTCAACTTTTTCAACATAGTCATAGTAGGCACGAGGGAAGCTTCCTGATGCTTGGGAAAAGTCACTTATGATTTTTCTATATGTACTTTTTTTAAGATACCAGGCACATGCATTGGGAAGAGTATTCTGTGTCCTTGTGGTAATTAATTCTCATCATTATACCTTTTAGCTGTGACACAAAGCCTTAATTCTGCAACAAACATATCCACCTACTCATGCATGTGACACTTCTGACATGCACAGTCTTGTTGATTTAAACAGATTTACTCCTGTAAGAAAATGCATTTAACTGATGGTAGAGCGAGGTTTAAAGAAACAAACTAAACTGAAGCTGAAATTTTAAATTGTATGACTTCATATGATTCATATGATTGACAGTCATATGATTTGTTCAAGAGAACCTGGAACGCTCTGTTTCTCTGCATCTGCTTGTGATCATTTAACAACATAGATGATTTCCTGCTATTAAGCCTTGAGTATTTAAATTTAAGCTACGTAGAAGGATATTGGTCCTCAGAGCAACACAATAAAATTCTTCCAGTCATAGATTTAAGTCTCCATTTCTCAAACATAGATATGGCAGTACTTATAAATGCAATGCTGGTGTGCAAGAGATAACAGATTTGATTCCAAGTATCAGTAAGTCTGACCTGCAGTGAAGAAATAGTAGTGCTAAGCATGGGTTGCTCCTCCCTTCTGAGGGGTTTGGGAACCGCCTTGCCCAGGCCCAAATGCAAACAGGATGTCAGAGAGTCTGGACTGCAATTTTTAGATTCCCTACCAAAGTAACATACCTGTAAGTGGCCAGAAATGATAATTCCCTCAGCTTTTTTTGCTCATGCAGAAAAGATGCAAAATGTGTTCACAAGTCTGAGATGATCCTGAAGAATTTTGACCTCTTAGCCCGTTAGATTATAGGCAGACGTAACCATAAGACATTAGACTGTAACACATTTAAGCACAATACCTTTAAATATAAATACACCCTTGCTCACACTCTTCTACTGAACTACTTGAATATTGGCAACTTCAGATATGATTATTAGCTTATTGTGAATTTTTCTTACAGAGAAGAAGTAGTTTCCTATTCTCAAACACAACAGGCTTGAATAAAATGAGAAAAATGAAAACCACTCTGGATTTTGCAAAACAGAAACTATCTTCCAGAGAGACTGTGCAATGTTCAGTATTTTTTCCTCCCAGTTGGGTCCACTTGAAGGAATAAGCAACATGCCAAGAGGAACCATAGCACTCCAGTATAACAGACTTAATTGTCTCGAACCCATATGTCTCCTATGGTGGTACACATGCAGTTGTGATGTTATGTTGTATCAGTAATTATGTAGCTGATTGAAAATGAGATATAATTTTTATGAATACCAGCACTTAATGTACAAATAAATTATTGCATGTGTGTATATAAAATGAGGAATTCCCAATGTGAAACTTACAGTTCAAGGGATTAATCTAAAAATTTTCCAAACATCTTAAATCCATTAAGAGCTGAATTTTTCCTCTGCTATTGTAAAATCAATTCTTTTTAGGACTAAGTGGAAATTTTTTAACATTTCTGAAAGTATCCCCATCCACTATTATTTCCATTAAAACTTCATTCCCACAAAAAAATGTCAACCTTTAGTCTATCTTATAAATATTTAGAATACATCTGTACAGGATGAAAAGCTTTTTCCGTTGGTTGTTTTTTTTTTTTTAAAGACAAAAAATACGTATGTTCAATTAGAAATGTTCTAATTGGCATGACTGCCTGACGTGGTGTAAGTGCCTGATGTCCCCTGCCCAGTGCCCTTCATTTACAAGAGTGAGGCAGCAGATGGCAGCATGCAGTGAAAAAATGTACTTGACATTAGAAATAGTACAATTAGCAATGTTACTGCTGAAGAAGTCATAAACTTTTGCTTCTGCTTATAAAAACTGGTTATTGTACATAACTGGACTGATACAGTGTTGAAGACAGTGTCAGCAACTCTACAGAAAGGAGGAAAACATGAGAAAAAAACCTGTATATAAGCATAGCTGCTATAAATGAGTTGAAAGAAAAGACAAAAATGTAAATGTACAACTTGACATATTGGAAAGACTCAGAAGTCTCCATGCTTAGCACTTCACAAGCTGGGTATTTATTTAGATTCCCAATATTGTGTTGGGATCGAACTTGGACACAAAAGTGGACAGCCTAATACATGTATTTCCTGGGTCACACTGCAGCTATATAAAATGGCAAACCTTTTACTGCACTGTTAATTTCTATACACTTTGGTCACTCAGGAATCAATACTGAGGGATGGAAAAAGAGAGAGAAACTGTCTCTGACCACAGCAGCACTGTCAAAGATGTCATAATTGGATTCAATGGTTTTGGTTCACATTCTAGGAGTGGCTTACTCTTGTTGCAAAAAAAGTGCTCACCTGTAAGATTTATGGTGCTTAAAAGACTTCATAGAACAAAAAGCACCTCTGCCATTTACAATTTTCTGCTTCTTTCATTCAAGAAAAAATAAAATACATTTGGGGTTAACATAGACAGTTATGCTCAAAACAGAGTACAGATTCGTTTGGGGAGCAAGCCAGAGTCAAAGAAAAATTTTGAGAGGTTCATGTAAGAAACACAGCATAATTCTGGTGTTATATACTACATGATTGGCAAATGTAGCTTCATGGTAATTTATGTGTTGAAAAAAACCTTTTTTGTAGGGTGAAATAACAGGCTGTTAGAATTCCAATGAAAATGTGATTGTGTTAAAATTTACTTTCATAATTAATTGTCTCACCCTGTCTTCTAAACCCCCCCTTTTTTTTAAACACAGATATGAAAGGCAATACTAACTTAATCAACATCATCAGATCCTGAGAAGTCTTTTCTCATCTATTTGTAAAAATTCTCAAGTTTTAAAGAAACAATATTTTATTAATGTTGCATAATAAGAGTCTTTTTCCCTAATGCTTAACAGAATAACTTCCAGTTTTGCCTGAATGAGTAAAATAAGAATTCAAGAAACACCATAATATCAGCAAAATTTAGAAAAGTGATATGAGGACTTTAATAAATAAACAAGTAAATATAAAATACAGGTATGATTCAGCAACCAAATCTATTACCTTTCAGGTGGCATGACCCACTGTGAAAAATTTGTCTGCACAAATTCATTGACATATTCTGTGTGTGTTTGAACACCTCATAATCCACTGAATTTACTATAAAACATAATGCAGTGGGAAACGTAAACATTTCAAACAGTTGCTGATAATTCTTCTTTACGAGTATTTAATTCTAAAATCAAGGTTTACTTGTACTTACCATAAATTTTAGCTTCTTTCATAAGTTAAAAAACAGTGTAGTAAAGTAGCAAGAAACTTGAACTCTATTTCTTAATCTACAAACTATAAATTATTCTTCAGAAAATGATTTGGCTTTCTCTAAATAGCTGAATATTTAAAATATAATAGGAATCAAAAGCATATGTAAAAGGCTAAATTATTTTAATAGATAGAAATGAACAGTTTGAAAACTGTCATCTAAATAATACAGCCTTTTGTCCCAATGCAGTAACAAGATTTGTGAAAGTGGACTCCTGAGCTCATCCAGGGCTTCACTGAAATCAGTAGCTGCACCTGAATCCCATTCCAGTGTGCAGCCAGACTAGGTCATTTTGTACTTGCAGGCATAACTGGTGCCTAAAATCACTTTGAGAAATGAATACATTTTAAATAAGTCCTTATAGCTAACCTGAAAAACAATCTTCTCCTAGATACCAGCTATTCTGGTGATAATAGATTTCTGATTACCTTTGCACAGTGTGATTAGGGCTAAGTTGGACACTGTTGAAGCAAAAGGCATAGGACTGCCAAGAAAAGCAGTAGAAAATAATCACGGCTGGTTTTTTTCACCTGAACAGAAAATAGATAGGCTTTGCAGAGCAGATGTTCAAGGACAAAAATTTGGCCACAACCTTTAGGCCTTAGCTGCTATTGTCCTTTAGCCAATTTTTTTATATTTAGGGGGAAAAAAAAAAAAGACAATGATAATTGATTCAAGCTTCCCTTAACTAGCTAGCTAACTGGGCACTGGAGAAGGCTATTGTAACTTACCTTTTGTTATTAAAATCCATTTAAAATTCTGTAGCCACATATTGTTTTTATAAAAATCAAGGCAAATTTAGAAATAAATAATTTCTCGTCTTTGTTGTTGAACAATGTTATAAGTGTCCAGATGTGTGGCATTAGTTTGTAGAAGGTAATAACATGTAGGATATTTACATTCCTTGCTCTCCAAATCCAGACACTCCCATTTTTCAATGTTTCTCATGACCATTGGGGCAAAAGCCTGTTGATTTCATGTTTTTTAAGCTGATTTCAACTCTCATGTGATTAATGCTTGCCAAGTGTATATCCTCAAGTGTTAATATTCAAAAATCATTGTCTGTTTTGGAGACTGGTGAATAAAAACCCAGAACGTAGAGATGTGCTAATTATAGAAGCATGAACATTCTTTATTCTGTAAACATAAGTAACATAAAGATGCCAAAAACATTTCTTGCTGTCCAATCCTAAATTATGTGGGAAATGTACTTGTTCAATCACATGAATCCTTATTTCACAAGGATTATCCATTTGTGCACCTTGCCAAACATGTACATTTTGAATTAGTTGTTAGACTGTGGACCAAACACTCTATTGATCACATTATGCTATTTTACCCTGACCGTGAAATATAATGGTGGCACCCTAAATTTAGGCTGGAGGTTATTCAACTGTGCACTTCTCATAAGCCCAAAATACCATTTACATCTGCATATCAAAGGCTTTCATGCTGCACCCTGCAAGATAATTGAAAAACCTTTCTATAGAAATACCTTTCTATAGTGCTCTGGGGAGAATCCTAGTCTTCCTTGTCATGCCTGCATTTAGTAAGGAGTACTCTGTGTGTGCGTGCACACATGTGTATGATTATATATATGTGTACTGTACACAGGCATTCATACTGACAAGAATGGATTTGACTACCCATAAGTGAATTTTTATGAAATGTTAAATAACTTGTGTATGTAAATACAGCCCCCTCCAATTTTCTTTAAAAGAATATCTACTATTAATTTGCAAAGAAAATTACAATTGATACTGAATTTTAAATACAATTCTGAATACCTCTGCTAATGGAAACCTTGTTTAACATTTCATTAAATCTACCTATGAAAATTTAAAATGTCCTGCTTTTCCATAAACCAATGAATGAATCATTTCCCCTAGGATTATCAAACCAAATTCTGCTTATGGGTATTCCGGCACATTGTGACATTGTTAGAAATTTTTTGGTTTAAATCCATATAAAGCTGAATTAACATGAATGGACATAGTTTGTCCATACACAAATTTCCTATCTGTAAGATAAGAACTTGTGTAGTTAATATCTTTTACAAGTTCTTTATCAGGGACTAGATTTGAACCCATATCTCTCTGCCTTATTATTGCCACCCCCCCAGTCTGCACATGATGCCGTGTTTTAATTGTACAGTCTGATTTTGATGCAGTCAACAGTTTGCTACAGTTTGTTTAAAAATACCACATATCATTCCATAATGTAACTAATTGCAGTTGTACTCCTGTTTACATATTATTAATAAACACAACAAAATAAGTTGTCCTTGGAGACTAAGCATCTGCAATCCTTGAAGATCTGCAGTTGCAAACACCAAAAAGGAACTAAAATCTTTGAAACAGTCCATTACCATTAAAATGTAGCTTGCTGAGTTTCCAGTACAGAATAAATTTACTGCTACACCAACTAGTCTGACAAAAAAAAAAAAGAAACTATGAGAACAGTCTCCCTTACAAATCGAACACCACACTTGGTGTGTTTTCACAGGAGATCTCTACATGGAAATCATCTGTACAGAGGCATCCCTGATGTCTGTTCCGGGCATGCCATTCAATATACCATTTTTGAAAATTCATCCTGAGTAGAGCCCAGAGCTAAACATGACAAGAAGAATATGGGAACTTCTTTTCTACTAATATGGGATTGCTGTCAAGCACCTAGCAGCAGACTATTTAGCCATGCAGACCAGATGAACAACAGGGATAGAGATACAGGAAGGTAAGAATGAAGGGTTATTTTCTCCTAGTGTGTTCCAAGAAAACCAATGCTTTCAAATGAAGTTTGACTGAAGGTACGGAGGCAGCTGAAGTTTTGAACAGTTAAAACCACAGCACACATGAGCACTCGGTTTGTGGATCAGAAAGGTACACAGTCAAAACAATCTGAAAGCCTAATGCCAATAGGAATAAAAAAAATATCCAAGAGGATTTTGGTTTTCCCAAATTGAAGGAGATCTACACTCAACCAGAACTGATCCACATTTTTGTACTTATCAAACCTACTATGATAAAAATGAAAATATGGTCTTTGTCTGAACATACTTACAAAAAAAGCCCATCTGCAAATCCCACTGTAGACTGCAGTGAGTTGCAGCCTGCAAAACTTTAGGAAAGAGAGTTGAGTTTGGAGAAAATTTGTCTTCACTTATAAAAAAATTTAAAAAAACAGGACTCTGTATTGTACCCCTACAACCCACACATCAGCAGAGATTTTTTGGATATTCACAGTTAATCTACAAAGTAAAAAGAAAAAGGTCTCTGCAAAATCATATACATTAAAAATTATATAATAAAGCAATATTCACAGGTATGTTCAGCGTGATATATCCATCACAGCAAAAGTCAAATAAATACTTATTAAAGGTGAATTAACACATAATATCTAACTCCAAAGGAAGTGACCCACACTTCTACAAAGCCAGGTGTTAAGAGTTCCCCAAATATTAGTAGAGAAACCTAAATTTAAGAGGGTTGTTTAATACCTTAGAGAGTGTCTGTGCTCTTCTCAGGATCTTGCAAAATGGGATATCACCTTCTAGCATAACATATGCACTTATATGAGAATTTGTGCTGCATTGTACGCAATGACAGAGTGCAGAGCTCTCTATTTGCTATAGCTATGCACTGATGATGAATTACAAGTGAATTTATTTTTGTACAAGTGAACAATCTTAAATGTAAATGTTTATTAGAACTTTTGTTACTGCCTCAATCGAAGGCATTAGTTAACTTGCTATTATTGCAGTGCAGTAAATGACAGTTGGCATCTATTTTACTTTTTGTAAACATATATATTTATGCTAACCACACTTTATATTTTAATATTTTATCCCAGATTTTCTGCTGGTCTGGTTACCAGCAGCAATTAAATTTATGAACAGATGGAGCAGGAGTTATGCTAAGACTTTTCAGCCTAGGCAAAGTTTACAAGAGTCTAGATTTCTGTGCTTTTTGAGGGAGTGGAAATAGCAAGTGCAAGAGGGAACAGAAAGTATGTCAGGAGTTTCTAGGACATCCAAGCTTTTCTGCGCATGCTGATGGCTGAAGCATTAAGAAGAAGGATTCTTCAGTAGATGGACAATGGCAAAAGGAAGGACCATGCTCCTGATAGCTATGTGCATCTACGAATGGATACAGAAGGAGGCTCCTTGCCATATCTGAACTCTCAGACCTGTCCTGCCTCACCACCGAGCATGCACTGGCACCTGCAGAAAAGGGTCTGTCTGCTCAGTGGCTTCCCTGCCATCCTCAGCGTGTGAAACCACTTGCCCAATTCGACCTTAGAATGACATTCTCCATTCAGTAGGGTAATACCTCTGCTTGCAGTAGACAACAGTTTAGCCTCTCAAGGGACTAGGTGACTGGGTTTGGGGATCATAAATCAGGCTACATGATTCAACTATCTTTTTCGCTGGTTGCACCCTCCATGAGATTTAGGAAATGTTCCAAGTGATACCACTTCAGGAAACCTTATCTTCCTAAGTGATATGGAATAACTCCTTTAATTTATTTTCTCACATAAAAACTAAGTTTGTTATAATCATCAGCTGATAATAGTGTTTCTAAATGTGAAACTTCTAGGATTGTTTGCCACTCAAATGGCACCTTGAGACAACCTGTGCTATTAGTCCTTTTTTCAGCGTCACACACATACTGTTTGTACAATCCATGTAATGAACAGTATAAAATATCTTTATTTCACTTCCAATCTGATATCATGAATGAAGTTAAGAAAATACAATCTTTGTACTCACCCCAGCCTTTGGTTTAGCTCCAGAGCTGGCTACTGAACAGGGAGATGCTGGGTCAGGAGCATGGATATTAGGAGACAAGTTTGTTTGTGAGTGACTTACTGAAGCAACATCCACTCCACTTTCAGAACCAGATTCAACATCCTGTAAAAAAATGTTGCAAGTCTCCTTCGTAAATGTGAATATGAAATAAAAATCTAGTTCTTCTAAATAATGGTAGTATTAAACAGGCTCAATATACATGCTTAATTCTCTGTGTAAGAGTAATTCCCCTTATTCTTTTCCATTACTTACATATTCACTTGCTGCCCTTTTCAATGTAGTGGTTTGCATTAGCTGCTGTTCTGAAATTATAAATCACCACTAACATCAAAGCTGTAATTCCCCTAAATGTTAGAATGCAAGGTAAGAAAAATCAGTTTGGGGCTGCAGAAGTCTGACATTTTTCTCTGATGTTCAGTATTTCCTGTGTGCTCCCACCTTCTGTCTCTGGCAGCATCGCAAGCTCAGCGAACATCTGTAAGCCATTACACAGCTGAAATGACATCACTATCCAGCAGTTTATACAATTCAGAGGTACAGCTCCCTAGCTTTTTGGAATCAGCAGACACTTATCAGCCAAATGCTATTTCTGGTTAAAATGCCCTTACTTTTAATGACACTGATTACATTCCTTTTTTGAGAATAAAAAGAAGAAGAAATATAGTATGTTTTATTGTTGAGGAAGTAAAAATATAGTGCATGCTTGATTTACTGCATAGAGCAAGGGCAGGGATTATAGTGCTTGCAGATAAATTGTGACACATGTCTGGCAAAGAGCTGGCTATGTGTAGAACCAGCCATATACTGTCAGGATTACTAGCCAAGGTGCAGCCTGTGTGAATACAGCTACACAGTACACAGAAAAAAGCCTGAACTATTAACCCCAGCCAGCTCTGTACAGGCAAAACCTCAGTTTCCTAATACCAAGTTTCTAGAGTAGGTGAAATATGGGGCAGAGACATCTCTGGTTCTGCTCCTGAACTGGAAAGAAATGTCAACCCTTTGATTCATTAATTCCTGCTAAGCCCCTCGTCTCCAAACTGAAGCTGCCAATTAGGTGCCTCTACACCAACTACACAAGCGTGCTGTTCTCTGAAAAGGGTTAGAAATTAGATACAAAGCTGCACTGTAGGTAGGACCATGCATTTGACTCAGATATTTCCTGCCAGTGAGTCCTCTGCAATGTGAAGCATTGGGAAATGCAGCAGAGCCGTGCAAATTCTTTGTAGAAGTCAGCTTGGGTACAGCTGCTCTTAGAAGGGTCTGCTTCACAGAGCCATGCTGCCACAGTGCAGAACCATGCTCCACACCCTATTACCCATGGTTTTGCATTACATTCAAATGCTTTGTTACTATAAAATCAATACAAGACTGAACACACTGCATAAATGTTCTGAAAACCAAATCTTTTGATTCTCTGATTCATAATACTTAAAGGCTCAAAAATTCCTAGAAAATTAGTGTATATAAATAGCATATATACCATCTTTAATGCAAGCTGTCTATCTTTCTAGATGGCTGCTTTGCAGCATGGAAACAGGTACCACCTCTGATTATCATGCAGACTTACTTATACAGACTGCCTCAACTCCCTTTATTGCTGTAAGAAATTAAGTAAAATGCTGGCACAGTTTGGTGAGATATAAAGAACAGATGTTAACATTGTATTTCAGCTTCCTTGTGGCATCAGTGCTCAAGGAGATACTGCGAGAACATTGATATCCAGGGGGAAAATGTTTAACTATTAAAAGGGTAATTATGTTAAGTCCTTTAAAAATGATATGTTATATAATCTTCAGCTGACCAAACCCACCGAAATTTAAATACAGCTTTTCTCACCTACAGACCACTCACTTGACTATATAGCAATAATGTAGTCTGGCTTTAATAGGAAAACCCCCTCATTATTTAAAAGAAAATACCACTAACAAAAACAAATGACCTGAATGTTAGTCTAGAGATCTTGGGGCAGTATTTCTCAGGTTTCTTAAATTGAAAACCAGCTGCAGCACATGTGGGTGAAATTAGTAGGAAGCCTGCATGAGAACACCTTGGGTCAGCCATTTCATGTTCTTCATAGTTACATGTGTAAACATTTTTCGGAAAAAAAGAACGCATCAATCATGTTTGCAAGCTGTCCAGTCTCCCTTTGGACTTCTCTCAGCAAGGAATTCTTGCATTTAAATTAATAAAATAATTAAAGAAATTTAAATAAATAGAGTGCACAGTTCTGCCCAGAATCTTATTTTGAATGACAGAGGATTTCCTAAGTGTGTTTCTGCCAAATATTTCATGGACCCTCCCACTAGCAGAAAACCAAGACCTGTAGCTCAGACTTACTTTCAGTTGTATTTAATGTCAAATGACACATACACATATGCTTTGAGACTGGTGTGATCCTGACTCTGTGCTGACTCTGCATTTATAGTAAGTGATAATTAGAGTGGCAGACATTTTCTAAATCTTGTTAATCTCCCTTTCTTTTATCTGGGAGCTCTGAAGCTCTCATTTATGAAATGATGCCAAAAGGAAATAATGGAAGACAATATCACTCCTTCAAAACATACATACAAACAACAATACAAGACAAATTCTTTACGAAAAGAGCTTTAGTTCAGAAACCAAGGAGCTGATAAATGTGAGGACTGAAAGAAAAAAAAGGTGAAGTAAACCAGATTCTACTTAGATTAAAAAGAAAGATTAAGCAAACTGGCTTACAGGTATATGTCTCCGTTTGTATGTTGGGGTGCTGGATGGGGAAGAGCCTGCACTGAGAGCATTTTCAATATCCTGGTCAAGCTGGTCCAGTTTCATAATTAACAGCACCATTGAATCAAGTCGTGATCGATCCCGATCTTCTGTTATTTCCTAAGGAACAGAACATACAGTTGCTAAATCTGAAATGGCATTACTTGGAAAGACTAAGCTTAAATTAAGAAAGCTCTGTTTCTTAATTTGGCATGAAAGTACATTGAATAATAAGCAGAAAAGTCTCTTTTTTTTGAAAAATACTGTTTTGTGTAATCAATTCACTGAGCATTGACTTACTGCTGGGAAAACATTTTATATTAATATTTAATATACATCCATTATAGCAATTAAATTTAAAAAAAAGCACAATTGTTTGGTCCAAATGCATCATTACCATTTGCTTGATACACATACTCCTTAAAGAGCTACGAAGTCTAAAAACTCCTCCAAATATTCACCCCAGGTTAATTAATTTGATTGTGCAAATACAAATTATGAAGGGTAATGTATGATTGAAATGGGAGAGAAGAAAGTTCACAGAACCCATTTTCCAGCTGAGGATAACCACAACTACTTTTCCTTGTGGAACTCATCAGCGTAACTACGTTTTGTCAATTCTTGGCAGACATTTCTGTCTTGGTTTGAAAATCTTAATATACATGAGATATATTAACATTATAGTAAACACAGCATTGTAGATCCTCTGACTGGAAAGAGAGAAGAATGAGAGATATTCACATCACAGCCTTAAACACCTAATTTATGCAGCTTATTTCCCTATTCTCCATTTGTAGCAAATGGAGACAGAGAAGTTCCTCAAAAGAGCAACTTGAAGCAGGTCTTCAGTTAGATGGACTAAATAATGCTCTTGGGAAGTTCCTCCCTCTCTTTCCCCTATATATAGAGAGTTAACACAAATGTTAGCCAGCTAGCCTGCCTCAAAATTCAGGAATATGAAAACCTCCACTGGCTCCTGTATGGATTTTCACAATAGGAAGTTAGAAAATAGGAAGTTCCATTAATTCACTTAATATTTTTATAAATCCTTCCCAAAAAAGGGAAACAAAGATGTTATAATTACTTCATTGTGTCCAAGAAGTAGGTAATATAAATATCCAAATCAACCTTTTTGATAATCATTAAACTGTTTTTCAGGCTATGCAGCAACTTCTCTAGTTAGGATTTATTGCCGTTTTTTTTGTAGACTGCTTCAAAGATGTTGCAAAACATGAATGAAATGACTCCTGCTAGAATTAAAGGAACTGTATAGATAAAACACTCATATAAAACATGGGCTACATGGTCTTTATATGAAGACAGAGGTAACGAAGGTTAGTTAACTAAATGTCAGAAAAGCAGAAATACAAATCTGTCAGTCCATAGCAGAGCTATGAACAATGTTCATAGCAAAGGCCAAACCCAGGAAAACTGTGTATTTCATTTTTTATCACAACATGATATTTTGGATTGGGTTGCTGAAAAAGCTGATGAATTTGCAGGACCTCCTGATGAACCTGAACTGAGTTTAGAATGACCCTGAGAGAGCGTTACCTCAAAACAAAGTAGCAATCAGTGAAATGGGTTAAGTTTCAATTTCTTTCAGACTGAAAACACGATGTCCCAAATGATTCATTGAAACTACATGCATCTTCATTTTAACTGATGTTAAATTGATGTCTGAAGTTTGCAGATGTCAGAACAGTTATTTCATCTAATCTGCATGGGTGCAGAAGGCCCCACTGAGCAAATAAGGATCTGCTAACAAAGGAGACATGACCTCCTTTGTGGCATGGGGTTACGTTTGCCATGGTGGGTGAGATTGTAGCCAGTTTACCCATGCAGAGAGGGCCAGTGCTGCTACCAAAACTAGCCTCCTACCCAGTCCTCTAACTGTGTATTTATTTCTATTAGTTTTGCTTGAAAATATACCACTGAGAAAGCTAATCAACCTAAAATTTACAGTTGACTTAAAACCCAAAAGTTAATTGCCACAGCACAACAAAATGAGTGGTGGTGATGGGTGTGTGTTAGTTTGTTTTGTGTTTTTTTTTCAGACTAGAGAGGTAACAGGCATTTTATATGAAGGCAAAAAAATCTGGAATTTTCCCCAAGCAAATTGTTTGACTTAGCCTGCCAAAAAAGTATAAGCTTGCTCTGCATGTAGCAGATTGAGCATGCTGGAGAAGAATCTGCTGAAATGAAGAGGTGGCAAAATATTGCTCAAAGTGATATTCAGGCTTGACACAAGGGGCTGGCTTTGCAGGCAAACACTGCTTTCAGAAGGCAATAATATTATTTGTATGGAATTTAGCTATTCTGTTCAGAAGTCCTAGCAATGGTTTGTGGCTCTGACTGCTGTTGACATCAAACTTCTCATGAGAAGTTTTAACATTTTAACTATAGTTTCTATTTTTACAATTTACTGAATAACACAATAATCACCTTCTGTTTGGCCAGGGCACTATTAAATTGTATACATGAAAACCTAAGGAATGTACCAAAAATTTAACACATACAAATGAAAAAGGCTAATCTTGAATTAGAAATTCAATATAACACACTAAATAAATATTATTATAAGATTAATTTATGTTTAGATAGTTTTAGCCTTGATATTATCTAATAAATTTCCAAGGGCTTTATAGCTGATTTGTCTTTTTTGTATCTCCCTTGTGTGTATATACTGAGATTTTATTACTGAAGTGTGATATGATCTAAAGCCAGCAAGATACTAGCAATTCATTTGTTTTCTTTTGAAAACACAGTATTTCCTTTGCATCCAATCTTTCACATTTCCCCCCACTGATAGCTAGTTACCTTCCAAATTATAATGCAAAAATATAAATTACATTTATAGAATTATACAGAAATCCTACCTTTACCATTATGAAGTCAAAACGCAGACATTAGAAGGTACCTGGTCAAAGACTGCCCTTACAACCTTAATTTCTGCCTTCAGGCATTTGCATTGGGCAATTCAGGAATGTATCACAAAGATATACAGTAGGTCAAACTTGAGATGTTATTTGTCTGGAGATTTTATTTTTAACATGTCTCCACACAAAAAGGAAATACTTTAGGTCATGAACTGGAAAAAACAATATTTCTTTTCATTTGTATCCTCACTGGTGTGATAAAGGAGCTAGTTAAAATTTAATATATTCATATGTTTAGAACAGAAAGCATTGTAACTGTTTCCAGAATGAAGGATGCTTGAATTACTCTTAAATTAAGTATTAAACCCCCAAAGTTAAGGTCATATTAAAAGAAATCCAAACGTTTTTGCAAGGAAAACGGTTCACAAGCTTTGTTGCTATCATCAGCAAACAATGTTAATAAAATGAAAACATTTTTGAGAACATGGTTGCAGATGAGATTCAGCCACTTTTTTAGATACTTTCATAATTTTTGAGCTTATATTGTTATTGAAAAGAATAACACCATTTTTTTTCCTGTGTACTCTTATGTCTTCAAGTGTTTGTCTTTTTACTACCAAGCTGCTTTGTGCTTGCACTTACAAACTGAGGTTGTTTATTAACATAATGTCCCTATAGCATTCTGCATGGAGAACACCTGGCAATTTCTGAATATAATGTTCTTTGCGTGTAATGTTATATTTTTTATTTTGAACATTTGATGGATAAACAACAAACATTGTACAAGGGCAGCATTAATCAGATTATTTCTAAAAAGTAGACCCCCCCCCCCCCTTTTTTTTAAGGTTGCAACACTTTTATATCCATCTTATCAGTATATTATAATAATCTTAACTTACTCAAACAAAATAAATCAGTTAAGGAGTACAACATTAGTTAAGTTTGGTTTTAATACACCTATTTTGTCTTATCAGGGCATGGCAAAACAATTGAACAAAACAAACATGCCTTCACTTCTCTTCAACCCTGTATTTCTCTAAGTGTATTTTTCCCCTTCTCCTGTAGCCACCGTTTTACATCACACACACACTTTTCTTTCTACTGTAGCCCCTTTTCCCACATACCTCTTTCAGCTGAGTAGAGCTGAAGCAAAGGATACCTTCTGAAAAGAAGTATGTACTGTTAAGAGTAAAACCTATTTTAATTTTTCACAGCAAAAGTTTTGTGCAGAGTAGTTAGTACACAAAACTAACTTTGTGCTCTCTTTTAATACCCTCAGGGGGATTGAATCACTCCCACTTTCCCTGTAAGTGCTCCCTTTCAATGCATCTGCTGGCTTCCAGACCAGAGCAGACCCCCACTAGTGCCAGTGGGCTCCCCTGTGGTTAAGGAGGGGAGAGGATGTCCTGCTCCGAGCAGCCCCTGTTAGGGCCATCAGGGCACCACCAGCCTCCCTCCTCCCTGGCACTCCTGGGTCAAGATGCTTATGATTTCTTTGAAAAGGAGACCTTGGTTTTTAGAGGCAAGCCCATTGCACAACTGGCAAGGCGAGCTCGATTACCCACAAAAGAAAGGGATCTTTTATGGAAAGAGTTGGCTGAGTTTTGTCTGGTATTCTTGATCAGCAGCCAGCTGGACTGGCTTAAAATCTTGTATTAATGCTATGCATTGCAGATGGCATTAAATTACTCATTCGTGTCTTTCCTTGCTAAAAAGTATCCTTTTTGAAAAATAGAAAGTTATTAAATCACTGATTTTATACTGTGAAGGTTTTCATCTGAACTGAAAACAAACAAAGAATAATGCAAAATATGCTATTTTGGAATTAATCTCCTGATTTTTACTAGCAGGTGTATAAATCAGATGTGTAATTTTCATCCTTCTACATTGCAGTGTACAGTTCACAAGCTTCGAAAAATACCTAAGAATTTTATCTTTCTCTAAATTTTACACTCTACAGTACCATATTAGAGTCCTATTCTTCATTATATTGGAGGGATTGCAGGCATAGAACATAAAAACAAAATGAAAAAGTTAAGCACTCCATTCCTTTTTTGACATAAGACACAAGGCC
>NW_010972875.1:9002985-9058679 GCF_000737465.1 Haliaeetus leucocephalus
CAGATTTAGGGAAATATAACTGAATATATGACAGACACAAAAAATTTCACATATTTGGCCCATTCATAACTTACTTGTGATTTGTTCTGCCTTAAGACATGAGACACTCCTGGAAACACACAGGTGAGGATAATTATGAGCCAGCAATGCAACCTCATGGCAAAAAAAGACTGACAGTATCTGGGCTGCACTAGGAAGAACATTGCCAGAAGGACAAGGGGGGGATCCTTCCCCTCTATTCAGTCCTGGTGAGACACATCTGGATTCAGTCCTGGCCTTGCCACTACAAGAGAGGCATGGACATACTGGAGCAAGTCCAGTGAAGATGATTAAGTATTTGTAGCATCTTTCATATGAGGAGAGGCTGAGAAAGCCTGGAGAAGAGAAGGCTCAGGAGGGATCTATCTGATGAGTAAGAAGATAGAGCCAGGCACTTCTTAGTGGTGCCCAGAGACAGTACAAGAGGCAATGGGAACAAACCAAGATACAAGAAATTCCATTTAGACCCAAGGAAAAAAAACCTTTATTGTGAGGGTGGCTGAGCAAAGGAATGGGTTGCCCAGAGATGGAGTCTCCATCACGGAGATATTAGAAATCTGACTGGACACGGTCCTGGACAACCTGCTCGAACTCTGCTTGGAGCAGATAATCTCAAGAAGTGTCTTCCAACCTCAACCATTCTGTGATTCTGTGATAGTTTTTAACACTTCTTGCAATACACTTTTTAAAGAGGACACAAATGATATTATAGTGGGAACCAGTGTGGCATTTAGGACACTGCTTAAACCATTCTCTCCACTTATGATCTCCTTGCCTCAATTTCCTCACCCTTTGTCAGTCTTAAGGTTTGAAAGAGACATAGAATAGGTACATGGACAGAACAAAATAAGGCTTATCATAGGTTAATTGGTTGGATAGGACTTCAGAGGTCTCTAGACCATACTTCTCCTCAAGTTGGGCCAGCTGTGCGATCAAACCAAGCTGTTCAAGGCTTGATTCAGTCGGCTTATAGAAACACCCAAGGACAGAGAATGCATACCCTCTCTGGGCAGCCTGCTCTCATCCTTGACTGTCTTCATGGAAAAAAAAAACCTTTTCTCTGAAGAGATCATCTAATGGATTTCAAACTTGGAAATAAGGAATTGTTTACAAATGGTAAGTAAACCCAATACTTTCAGTTTTACACCGCACTGAAGATGCTGCAAAGAGGTGGGGGAAGACCAATGAATATAAAACCTAGTTTGTCCTCCAGTTTACCAATGAAAACACAGAAACCAGGTAATGGCTACTACCTTTATGAAGTCAATTAGTGACATTCTACCCCACAATACCTGAAGATACTGCAATAGTAGTACTGAGCAGCCTTCTGAAATTAATAGGACTCTTCCCCTGATTGCAATGGTCTTTGAATCAAGCCTAAGACAGACATGAGAATTAAAACCCAAAAGCCACTGTACACACTAACTTCTCCCAGGTGAGAAATAGAGGTGCTTGTCTTAAATGGTTATCATGCCACCCTAGTGAATGAAGCATTTTAAGAATACAGGTTGCACTGTCAACTCAATCTTTTTAGATAAGGCATCTGTTCATTTGTATGACTCTGATGTCAATAAATGAAAAGCCAGCCTATTAAAAAAAACACAGCACAATCCTATTGCTAATAATACCTTAATCAATTTGCCTATTATTTGTGTGCATTGAGGGAGAGCCTCCACTGAATGTTTCAAGTCCAGTTAACAGGTTGCAGAATATTTCCTATATTTGCTTTTCTTTTGAAAGCAAAATGTTTGTGCAAAGCTAAGAGGCATTATGGAAGAAATGTGCTGCTATACAAAAATTATAACAAATCCTCATACAAGGGGAGCAGGTTTAGCTGGTTACCTAACCTTGTAAATCTTGCCATGAGGTCTTCGCTTGAAGACATTCAAGTTTTCATTCATCTGTGTTTTTTTGGTGAAATATATATATATTTAACTGCTTCTTCCTTTTACTTTAGTTTTATATTACTCTTTTGAGTCCTGTGGGGTTATTTATATTTCTATGTATTTACAAGTCACAAACACATACACATGCACAAATGCACTCTGATTTGTGCAGCGAAGAGGCTTTGTACATTGATGATAGGTTTAAATATGGCATTTTCTAAATGCAGAAGTAAATATTACAAGTTTATCTGGAGACACTAATTAAAAAAATAGATTGGGTTGGCTCATTACCAAGAGTTGCCTGAGAATTTTTATATATTGAATGACAAAATGTAGGAACATTTTTTAATAGCCTGCAACTCACTGAAATCAGCCCAGTTATTACAGCTTCTGAGAAACTGGTCATTTATTTAGATATCTAGCTAGAGACAGAAGAATCTGCATTTATCATTCTGGTTTTGGTAATCTTGCTCAAGTTAGCAGTTTACATGAGAGATTCACTAGGCTTTTCTGCCAAACACAAACAGTTTCCAATCCCTCTCATGTCTGGAGGAGGCCATTAGAAGAGAGAGAGAATTGAGGAAATCCAAGATAGGGTACATTCAGCAAAGAGTATTTTCTTCCTCTGTCCGCTGGAGCATGACCAGATTATGGACACCTCTGCAAAAAGGCAACAAAGAAAATATGGAACTTCAGAGCTGACGGTGGAAAGAATGAGGTGGGGATTCAGTGTAGAGAGAAGAGCTCAAGTTCTTGTGTGGAAAGCTATATGATATAGACAGGTGTATACCAACCATACTGAATCTCAGGGAGTCCAAGCAACCTCATGTCTGAACGGACACCCAGGATCAAGGCACAAAAAGTGTGAAACCAGATGCATAAAACCTACTTTAAATGAGTCACCAGTTAATCTCCTCTGCTGCAGAATGGACCTACATAATTTGTGCAGTGAGGAAAGTATCACAGCATCACATAAGAATCAAAACCCATAAAACACTCTCCAACTTCTTCCAGGTGAGAAATAGAAATGACTGAGGTGGTTAAAATGCTAACCTATTAAATTAAGAGTTAAATTAAGAACACAGATTGAAAGAGATGAGGCGATGTGATGTGATGTGAGGTGCTCTATGTGTGATATGACAAGACCTGGTTACAGTCCTATTGTCAAGATGGGCAAAATGGAAGACATAATTTGGGGTTGTGGGTTTTTTTTTTTTCTTTGTTGTGCTATTCAGCAGCACTAAAGTGCAGCACTGCAGATCAGATAATAAGGCTTGTAGAAAAATAAAGGAACAAATAAGTACCACTAGGGTGAAACTGGTATTAAAAAGATAAGGCAATGACTAGCAGAGTGGCAAATACTAGTGTTAATCCAAATAGGACACTTTAGAAAACAACAGATACAGAAAACAACAAAAATGCAAAAGCAGAGTTATTTTCTGCAAATGTAGAAGAGCAAACTTCACAGAAGTTTGGCAATATACAAAACTTTCCTGCACTGATCGTATTCTGTCCCTGCATAGACCACCCTTCCATGCAAAGCTATTTGGAAATCTCTTTTAAATATTTTGGTGCTACTTCTGGTTCATTTCATCAGAAAAAAATGCACTAACTGAAGATTTGTAAAGTCATGCAAGTGACTTGAGAGAATTGTTTAAAGATTTTCTTAGGCTTACTGTTGTGGCAGATGTAGCAATGGATGATGAAGGCCATTGCAAACTTCCAGAAGTTATAGCAGTGTCATGTTTTTCTTGTACAGATGTTTTGTGACAAATAGAGGGAAGCTGAGAATTTAAACTCTTCTCTAAAAAGACTGAATTTGTTTAGAAAGAGTGAACATCAAAATAGCACTACTTCTTTCAGAGGCAGAATGTTCTCTGCAACAAAAACACTGGAACAGATTCTCAGAACGCTACTTATGTTTGCGTGTGACTTGCATGACACAATTGATTTAGTTGTTAGTATATAGAGAAGAACATTTGTAAAACTGAATAACCTTTCTACTGCAGGGCTTAATCAACGTAACCCCCACCCCAAATCATTGTAACAGTGATAGCATTTATAGCACATGCCTCTCTAAGAACAAGACCTTGAATAAGGAGACCAGTGTCTCTTCCTACGATTAAGGACAATGTTCAGAAAAAGTTGTGGTCAGACATTATTTGAAAGTCCCAAAGCTCAGAGATCTACTTGCTTGCCTCCCAGTTTTGCCCACCACACTGCTGCAAGACTGGTGCTTTACTGTAAATCCAAGTATTCTGCATAGCTTCTCTACGTTTACTATCTGAACACTGATTGTTAGCTATATAAATGCACTTGATTTTGCCTCTAGCAATGAGCTGAGCTTTTTGGCTATACCTCTCCATGGATTGTGTAGACTGCTCATTTCTTTCTTGCAAGGATTCCTTTTAATACCAAGACAAACTTTAATGGATGTTCACTACTGTATAGTAAATCCACTACTAAACCTTACAGTAGTCAATGATTTAAAATATACTTTTGCTGTATATAATATTAATAACAGTTTAGTATTTCAAGATTCAAGTGTGATCAGAACTCAATTGTTTAGTAACTTTGTATTTTGTTTTGTTTTTAGTTGTACTCAAAACTTAGTTCTAAAAAAGAGATATCTAAATCATGATCTGACACAGGTCACGGTTTCATGGTTACTTTAATTTTCCCAAAATTCACAGTTCTACTACAAATTGCTGCTCCCTCACCTACTCTCCCAGGTCACCCCCCACCTCCCCTTGTGCCAGCACTAGTGCCAGCACTAGTTTCCAGTAGTGAGCCAGTGGGGATCCAGCTGAACATGGTCCCTGGGAAAGGAGTAGTGCTGAGCAGGGTCAGTTCCCTAGTCTGCTTCTCTGTGCAGCCATGCAAAAGTCAGTGCTGGCCAAGGAAAGCCTAACAAAGGCAGGACAAAAACCTGTACCGATTTTTCTTTTTTTTTTTTTTTTTTTTTTTTTTTTTTTTTTTTGCAAGAGCCTGGATTTATGCAACTTAGTTGGTGAGGGTCTGAAAGAGAGGCATACTGTCAAAAAAGAGCAGTCAGCTGCTGTCCCCTGCCCCTTAATTCACCCATGTATCCTTCTTTAGCATTGCCAATCTATGCCGCTAATGAAATGCCAGGGATATTTTTTTTTTTTTTACAATTTTGTAGGAGAACATGATAGCATGAGAAAATCCATTGCTAATTTTTTATATTCAGTGAAAGGAGTTTAAATACCTTGTTTTCTTAGAAAAGAGCTCATTCTTTCCCATGTGAAAATTGGATTGTCCCAGTGACAATTACTTTCTTATTAAATTACTTCTGCACAGTAAAATTTAAACTAAGGGTAGTTTTGTATCACAATCCACAGCACATTGATATTTATGAGAACTGTTATTGGTGACTGAGGAGATGGTGGTAAAAATCTTGATCTTGAATGAGGATAAAATTTGTATGTGTGAATAAGATTGAACCAAACTTAGAGTTCAGAATTGGGTTAAGATCTAACACCCTTGAATTTTCAGAACTTGTCTCAGCAAAAGTGTTTCAACAAAAGGGTTACAAAATTAGATGGTAATATCAGACTTCTTAGTTTAACTATATGGAACCCTAGTCACAGGCAAATTAAGCCCCCCAATCTGGGATTGGGGTCAAATGTGTGGGGAGTGGAAATATTGATCAAGGGAACAGTTACTCTTTTTCAGTCACATGAAGAAAGATTCTAGATGGTTTGAAAAGTCTTCATAGAGGACACTCTCACTTTGAATTCTTAGCAAGCAGTAATCAATGGCAATCAGAGATTTTGAGAAATTACAGAATCAAAGGAAGCTGGATCACCCTTTATATGGCACACATATTTTATAACTAAGATATTTCCTGGATTAAATAGCCAAGATGCTGCAGCCATGTCATCTCTAAAATTCTGCACCAATTACGAGATGACTTCTGCAGAGCTGATAATGGCCCAAATTGGGTAAAAACTACCAAAACCCCCTTGTTTACCTCAGACTCCCCTTAATACCAGCTGTCTTCTGTATATTGTTGTCTGAAATTCATCAAAGCTAAGTGTCTGACCATGTGGTAAGTGGTTGACTGGAATTTTGTAAAAGTCTGTGGTTCAGACAAGGAATTCTGCTTTTCTTTATAATATATTCAGCTATTTCATGTATGCCTTTGAAATATGTTTATGTGCACTGGAATTATTCTAGCTATTAAATGTTACTTAATGGGATTGATCTGTGTACAGTGCACAGCATTGAGGGCTTGCTCAGACACACACTGGCCTGTAAATTAGCCTTTAGGGTTGACTCTCCATTCACATCAAAGGACATAACCCATGTAACACACAACCAAAAGACAAAGTTACTGTGAAAGCCTCATTTTTCTGCAACTACCTTTTTGAGTCCTTGAATTCATTCTCCCCCCAAAAGTTTGCTGCTTAGATTTTTCTGTCATTCACTTTACATACTCATTTTCCTTTAGCATTTCTATCCTAAATCCTTAGCAGGCCCAAAGTCACACCACATAGCTGTTAGTAATTTTCCATAAACATTTAAATGAATACAATTTGTATACTTGTTTTTAAGCATTCACTGCTTTTTCAACAGTAAGTTCAGCTTCTCAAGCCTAGTGACTATTTTCATCTGAAACCATCAACACTAACTGCTCTAAATATTACACAATATCAAATATCACACATTTATATGCACTAGTAATGAGCTAACAATAGAAAGTCATAGAATAATAACAAATACAACTGGAAGAAGTCTCAAAATCTGTCTCCCTCTCAATGACAGGGCTGTCATACTTGATGGATGGTTCTCCAGCTTGTCTTACAAACCTCCAAAACTGCCCCAAGCAAAGAAGGTTTTATTCCAGTGCTACTTTCTTTAGCACTAAACCCCTAACTCTAATGTGGAATCACAATCTTTCTCTAGCTTGAACTCATTAATTGTTATTTTTGCCAATTTTTAGTCTGCATGGCAGACTTTTCTTGTCCTTGGAGATGGTATTATGTTCCCCCCGGTCTCTCGTTCAAGCTCATTCCTTCTCCACACTCCAATGACAGGGATTCATTTCCTCCATCTCCAGTCATTCTCACATCTATTCAAGTCTCTCCTGAACTCCCCTCCTGGAAAGCAACTTGCAAAACCCTTACCATCAGGTGGAACTAATATAAAAAGTGTATCTCTAGGAATGGAAAAGCACAGTATGTTCAAGTACCTAAAGGGGGCCTATGAGAAATCCAGAGAGGGACTTTTTACAAGGGCATGTAGTAATAGGACAAGGAGTACTGACTTTAAACTGGAAGAGGGTAGATTTAGATTAGATGTAAGGAAGAAATTCTTCACTGCGAGGGTGGTGAGGCAGTGGAACACATTGCCCCGAGGGTGTGGATGTCCCATCCCTGGAAGTGTTCAAGGCCAGGTTGGATGGGGCTTTGAGCGACCCAGTCTAGTGGAAGGTGTCCCTTCCCATGGCAGAGGGATTGGAACTAGCTGATCTTTAAGGTTCCTTCCAACCCAAACCATTCTATGATTCTATGAAATTTTTTCTTTTGTGACAGCAAATAAATGTCAGTTGAAGCCACTTCACCTCCCAGCATGTGCAAGGTAAAAACCACTGGCAGCTGACTGAGATCCGCAGGCAGTAAGCAACCATCAGTTAGCAAGGTAACAACAAGCAGGTGAGATGAATGATTGTCAGGAACAGTTCATGTACAGCTAATATTTTCTCACAGGTTGTGGGACTGTCAGGCAGCAATCACTCCACAGCCCTTTCCTGCACCAATGCTCCCTGCCCTCCATGGGTGCAAGTGGGCAGGAGCCCACACCTCATGCTGCAAGGCCTCAGCCCCCAGAACAGACAACGATGGAGCCAGCACTTTCTCGAAGGTGCACTGGGGTAAGAAGAGAGGCAAATAAGTTGAAACAAGAAAGGATCAGGAAATTTTTTTTCCCCCATGACAGTCCAGCAGTGGAGCAGGTCACCCAGAGAAGTTCTACAGGCTCCATCCTTGGAGGTTTTCAAGACCCAACTGGGTAAAGCCCTGGGCAACCTGGTCTGACCTCAGATCTGGCCCTACGTGCTGGTTTTGGCTGGGATAGAGTTAATTCTTTTCATAGTAGCTAGCGTGGGGCTATGTTTTGGATTTGTGCTAGAAACAGTGTTGAAAATGCCAAGATGTTTTCATTCCTGCTGAGCAGTGCTTACACAGAGCCGAGGCCTTTTGGGCTTCTCCCACCACCCCACCAGCGAGGAGGCTGGGGGGCACAAGAAGTTGGGAGGGGACACAGCTGGGACAGCTGACCCCAACTGACTAAAGGGATGTTCCAGACCATATGACATCATGCTCAGCGTACAAAGCTGAGGGGGGAATGTTATGGGTTTGTGTGGCACATTTTTTTTTTTTTTCATAGCGGGGGAGGGACTGCAGGGGTGGTTCCTGTGAGAAGCTGCTAGAAGCTTCCCCGGCTCCAAGCTGGACCCGCCTCTGGCCCAGGCCGAGCCCATCAGCAATGGTGGTAGCGCCTCTGGGGGAACAGATTTTAAAAGGGAAACCTGCAGTGGGGAGGAGATTGGAATGTGAAAGGAACCCCTCTGCAGACACCAAGGTCAGTGAGGATGGAGGAGGGGATGCCCCTGCAGCCCGTGGTGAGACGGCAGGCCCTCCCTCCCAGCCCATGGAGGGGAGCGGGGAAGCGGAGGCCCCCCAAGATGGCCGTGACTCCATGGGAAAGCCCACGTTGGAGCAGTCTGTGACTGAAGATCAGCCACTGGAAAGGACCCACGCCAGGGAAGTTTGTGAGGAACTGCAGCCTGCGGAAGGGACCCACACTGGAGAAGTTTGTGAAGGACTGTCTCTCGTGGGAGGGACCCCACGGTGGAGCAGGGGACGAGTGAGGAGTCCTCCTGCCCCTGAGGAGGAAGGAGCGGCAGAGACAAGGTGTGGGGAGCTGATCCCAACCCCCACCCCCTGTCCCCCAGGGGGAGGAGGGAGAGAGAACCGGGAGCGGGGCTGAGCTGGGAAGGAGGGAGGGGTGGGGGGAAGGTGTTCTACGGTTTGGGTTTACTTCCAAATATCCTTGCTTTGATTTGATTGGTAGTAAATTAGATTGATTTTTTTCTTCCCCAAGTTGAGCCTGTCTTTTGCCCGTGACCATAAGTGGTGAGTGATCCCTCCCTGTCCTTGTCTCAACCCGTGACCCTGCCTTCATATTTTCTCCTCATCCTGCCATGGCCAGGGGGTAGGGGGAGTGAGTGAGTGGCTGGGTAGTGCTTTGTTACTGGCTGGGCTTAAACCACGACAGGGAAGAAGATGGAAGAGGGGACATTCAGAGTGATGGCACTTGTCTTCCCATGTAGCCGTTTTGCATGATGGAGCCCTGCTTTCCTGGAGATGGCTGAACACCTGCCTGCTGACGGGAAATAGTGAAGAAATTCCTTGTTTTGCTTTGCTTGGTGTGCATGGCTTTTGCTTTACCAGTTAAAATGTCTTCATCTCAGCCCACGAGTTTTCTCACTCTTAGTCTTCTGATTCTCTCCCCCATCCCACTGGGTGGGAGTGAGCAGGGGCTGGGCGGTGCTTAGTTGCCGGCTGGGGTTAAACCATGACACCCTGCTTCATTAGACACCTCCTGAGGTCCCTTCCAACCAATTACTAAGGCTGTCCTTAATTTTTCCATTGCTGGTTGGAAACTACCAGTAATTTTTGTAGATAATAGTTAAAGTCAGATTGGGTAGAAATATTACTGAATTCAGCTATGCATTTTGCTTGGTAATTTACCTCTTTACTGTATTCCACTTAGTGTTTGTACTGCTGTTGGATAGGTTGTGGTGCTTTTGTATACAGCCTTACACATACAGGGTATGCTTGCCAGTCATACCCTGGAGCCATGCCCACCAGCAAATGAATTATACTGCATTATATGATAACTAATCCTCCACTAGGAAATAGCTTCAAAACTGAATAGTACTCTATATTCTTTTTCAAAGCACCCATAATTTATTGCAAGTAAGAGAAGATTCAGCACCAGTAGCATTCCCTGGGGATATCACTATATTATTTTCTTTCACATAATTTCATAACTCAGCCATGATGAATATTGTGTGACCTATACCAGGACTATCTGAGGATTTTCACTTCCTCTATCAGCAACAGCAAAAATATATTATTCCAAATTGAATGCACAGGTATTAGATGGAAAACCAGGTTTAGATTTTATTCTTCCTGACTGCTTATTTTTCTACTTCCAGATTTTCTTTTACAATGAGAGATTGTAAAAGTCTCAGACACTGAAGCAATAAGCTGCTCAAAAAACCCTAAGTCTTTCTTACTATAAAGTCTGAAAACATCTCATATGAATATACCAAGGTCAGGAAAAAATATTAAAGGAAACAAACCACATTAGAAATATTGATGTGACAGATTATTGTGTATCATACCTGAATTCTTAACACATTTAGATAAAGAACACAGGCTATGTTTACACTGTCAGTCAAGACAGTAATAAGGAGTAAATAAGCAGTAAATGACAGCCTAAGCTGAAACCTGAGCCCTTACCACCAGAGAGAAGCTAACTAGTAATGTGCTAGCTGGACTTGAGTCCAGCTGAGACTGGACTGTGGCCACAGCATTTTCCTTTTTCTTTTTGTTTCTGAGAGTTTCAGCTAGGCTGCAGCAGGTAACGGCATTAGCGCTCAGCTCTGATGGTCAGGATCGGGAAGAGGAGAAGCGTTGTGCTCTGCTCTGGTTCCAGCTGGGAGGTGAGCTCCTGCCTCCCAGCTCAGCCTGCAGCATGTCTATGTGTCTGCACATCTCCCCTCCACAGCTGCTGCCTCCCAGGAACAGAAGGGGAGGAGTGCCTGTCTCTCAGAAACAACATGCTGCTCAAATTGAATTCAGTCAGACAGTCTGTGTCAGTGCATCTGTCCACAAAGAACCCTGTAGCCTACAATTAGGAGCTTGGCAATTTGAATGGGAGGTGGGGTTGGTTACAAGTCCTAGTTTTGACTTATACCCACACATCTAAGTTGTAAATATGACCACAGTGATGCAGGAGATACATCTATGTATAAATATAATTTATATATGTATAAAAGAGGGAAAAATGGATACAAAAGTTAATGTTACTTCCAAGTGTGGCTTTACCAAATAGGAGGTTTGAGTTCAAGAGCTATCTCAAAGTGGAGATAGAATAAAAAAGACAAAGATGTCAAGGGCAGGATTAAATCAGATATTTTTAACTAATGTTCAACAAACTTGTATTCCATTCCAGACTCTTCCCCAAAACAGTATATTGGGGTTAATACCATTTAATTCTTGCAAAACAATTTGAAAATATTCTAATGATTTAATTTTAATATGGTTTTAATTATTTTCAATTTTTTTTCCCCACCTGAATTTGTATTTCTTGCTGGAAGTCAATATTTCAGTAACTAGAGAATTCCAGTAATTATGGCCAGAAATATTTAAAAAAATCTCAGAACATGCTGAAAAAAAAATATATATAACATTTGGAAATGTACTAAATTTGTAGTAAGATTTTATTTTGAAAAGACTAATTTTGAATTAAAATGTAAAAATAAACTCTGGCCATAGAATGAGAACTGAAAAAACCACAGGAAAAGAAAACTCATTATGAGTAAAAAAGAGAAAGATGTGAAAGGAAGGAATAAGAAACTTGAAGTTGCTCCAGCATGAACAAAACAACAGTATTGTCAATCAGCACCTTGCTATGATCTTAGCACTGCACTTCTGGTGGATTTTAGCTGGACAAACAGGCAACTATAAACACTGAAGCAGGATGTTACTAACAATGAACAAGCTGCATGTAAAAAAGCAGATGGAATAAGACTCATGCATGCCAGGAAGATAGGATGCAAAGGGCCTTGGAAAATGTAGCATTCAGGACAGAAGAGGAAAAAAAAAAAAAGAAAATCAGTATTTTGGGTTTGCTGTTATCCTTCACAAGTAGCCTGAAGATTCATGTGATCAGTGAACTGTAAAAAAAGTTCAGATATGAACAGCAAATAGTGAGGGATATTGTAAAAATATTGAACATTACCATTTTGAGAAGGTATTAAATTTATTCATCTGGATTTAATTGTATCTGTTTGGGAAACTCAGCATGGTGTGATTGCCATTTCTTAATGGCATGAAAGCCATATCAACAGTTCAGGTTCAAGAGAAATAAATAAATTACATAAATTATTCAAGCATTTTCAGAAATGATAGCTTACCCATTGCCTAATTCATCCTGCTTCAAGGCCAGTGGAAAAACCTTAACCAACCACTATTGAAATGGGCCTACCTGACATAAACCACTTCTGTTAAGTCTATTGGCCTTGGATGACTAAATGGATAATTAATGATCCACATGATCTTGCTGAAGGGCCAATTGGGCTAAGAGTAATGTAGATTTCAAGAAGCTCTAGGATTAAGAGGCAATGATCACAAATCATGGCTCTCTATTCAACCTTCCTACCCTCAAGTGAATTCCATTACAGTGTTATCCTTTTTAAGGAAGAGATCACAGATGTAACGACTGAGAATTGCACAATAAAGTTTCCTTTCAGTTGCTCCGCTTGAAATATTAAAGCGAGTTTCTGTAAAATAAACTTTTCTCATGAAGCACATCATTATCTCTCAAAATTTGGAGAGCACAGTTTTCAAGAGTACTGGAGGAAAATCTTGTTTCTAAGTCTTTTTTTGACTTTGCCTCCCTGACTCATTGAGTTATATGGTGTGTTAGTCTGTATTGTGTCATAGGAAATATGAGTCTGACATTTGCGGTTTATTAATGTTTGAGCTAAGAGAAAAAAATCAGTAGCAAAATCAGATGCGATGATCAATGAGCATACATTGACAAAGCAAGGGAATCAGAGAGCAGCTGTGGGGCACGTTAAGTCTAGCTTTGCATCTTTGATCCAAAAAAAGCATAATCAGACTCAAGGAAACAACAATGACTATTAAAGCTGCAAAAACTTCAATAACGAAGTTGTATCAGGCACCTGGTTATAACCACTAAGCCACAGCAAGAACGAAGTCAATGTCTGCTATGACACATCTGTGGCTGCAGATGGAACACAGTTTGTGAAATAACCAGAAATGATTACCTAAACTAGATAAATCCATCTTTTTCAATGTCGTCACCCTACTTTGAGGCAGAATTTCTGTGAAAGAAGGAAACAAAACTAACCCAAACATCCTAAGATTTCCAGGTCAGAGAGGACAAGGGGTAATATAGTCTCTAGATAATAGGAAACACTTGAATTTCACTTGAACAGTCCTCAGAGGCTAGCTTATCAAGTTCTGCAAGTAGGATAATGTGTAATCCATGCTCAATACTATTGGGTGAAGGCTTGTAGGACAACCTGGAGAAAGTATCTGATTAATGTCTCAGGCTAATAAACAGTGTCTTCCTGTTCAATTGCACATTAATTCAAGGATGCAGAGGAGGTGTAAAGAAGTTATAATGAAACAGTAGAGGCAAACTAAAACAATGAGATGAATAAGTCACATTCAGATCATAATTTAGGCAACGACAATAATTGTCTAATAACACTGAGCCTAAGATCAAAGGTGGCCTTGCAGTCTCAAGATCCAAGGAGAAAGAAATATTTGGGATGTTCTGAGAAGAGCTGCCAGTCTGTGAAGGCAATTGCAGGACTCAGGGAAACATGGAGACTGTGAGCAGGACAGGCTGGTCAGCACTGTGCACAGATGAGTCAACTGGACTTTTCAGGGGTATAAATGTGGGCATTGTGGGCACAGGAGGAAAATTCTTACCAGATCCAATGTGCAAGATAGACCTACTGAATGAGTCATTGCTCTCGTGATCTGAAAGCTAGTGTCTGATTTAAGCCTCAGCTGAGTAAAGACTGAGTGGAATATCAGTAAGTAAAGCAGTAGGAAGGAGTATGGTACAGTTAGGCCAGTGACTGGGATATTTCGTGAAAGACTCATAGACTGCTGCAATATCACTTAAGTTTCAAATAATGCAAAAGATACTGTAATCTAGGACTACAAAAAGATGGGACAGTTTATAGTAGATGCTAGAATTGATGCAATTAACAGAAGTAAAAATATTTTCTCTACTGTTAATAAGCATCATGGGAAGGCCCGTGCCAGGTCTTTGAAATCCAAATATAAGCTCCAAGAATTCATAATGTTATATTTTTGAATCAGTTAGAGCATACTAGTGGGCCTATGTGGTGTTACCATTAAATAACAATGATGGTGTTATAGAAATTCAACGCATTTAGAGACTGGTGCTAAGTGAAAGTGGTAAAACTACTGTAATTCTTGGGTTTCCCAATAATATTAGGGATTGTGCCTCCTGGACCCTTAATTATTTAAGTCAAGAGTATGACACGCAAATTGACCTTATAAGTTTAAAGTGTAAGAAATTGCAGAACATAAGAATGATCAATTTTTTTCCTGTAACTGTGAAGTTAGATTTGAAAGCCCAGAAATTAACTTGACCTGATTTTCACAAATCCTCAGGTTCTGTTTGAACTGCATTTTCAGTAGCTCCACCCTTCAAGTTAACAGAATAAAATAATTTACTTGCCATTTCTTCACAATTGCTGTTACTGACATCAATGAGACTAGTCTCCGAATATGATTTAGTGAATGAAATTCAGATTGGTGGAATCTAGCTATTAACAATGGGGACAATGTCAGGATCAGATATATATAAGAACTATTTGTAGAACTGAAAAAAAAAAAAAAAGGAAAATATTAAGATTCAGTGAATGTTAGTAGACTGAATTACCAATGAATAATGAAGAATTACCACTGGGTAGGAAGCAGGCAGTATGCATTATTGTTTCCCATCCACTTATCTGCATATTCCAGCTAAGCTGGATTGCAGTAAAGTACATTTTAAATGTTAAATCTTTTAAGCAAAATGTTATGCTCATATAAATCCATAAATCTCAAATCGTGGATAACCTTTTGCACTTATGTTTGTATGGAAGTGTCATCATTCTAAGTTTTTCAGTCTCTTAAGATGTACAAGCACATGCCATTTTAATTATTAAGCTTTTGGTTAAAGCAAAATAAAAATGAAGTTTGCACACTTCTATTTCAGCTGGGCTGGTTTCTTTTCCAGATGACTCATTCCCCTTTGCAACCATGCAATAGGCAGCCTATGGTATGTCTGCTTACATATACAGAAAAGTAGTTTAATGAATCATGAAGCCACGCTGCAGTAACAATAGCATGTCCTCAAGCAAAAGGTATAAAACCACCACAGAATGGAATAGAAACACTTGTTTCAAAATCTGCCCTAAATGGAAGCATTTATATATTGCTTTTACCTTATTTTTCATTGTCATAAAATAAGGTTTTGTTGTTAACAAGCTGAAATGCCACTCTTCATTTTAGACTTGATCCTTTGCTTTTCAGGATTAGAATCTGACTGGCTTTACTATGATTCACACTTGAGAAATGTGAATCTTAGAAGACTTTCCCAGTGCAACACAGTGACTTTTGGTAATGGGATATTTCTTGAACAGATCTTTTTTTCAAACACATATATATGTATAACCCATACCCCATATTTAAAAGTCTTGCCTTGCTTTCATGCAAATGCAGTTTGAGCAGTATGACCTGTTAGTTGGAAATGCAACTACAAAATTCCTAAAGCCTAGCTTATTTACCCTTGCAAATGCATGTTGAGTAAACAAACTAAGCAAAAATAGCACCGTACATTTTGGAGTATATAATCTTTGGGAAAAGAATGTCTATTGGTTGTATCTTTGAAAGTTGTATAAGACAGTAGGGCAATACTGTTTCTATACCTATTATTTCTAGGTGCATCCTGTCGTGGTTTAACCCCAGCCAGCAACTAAGCACCACGCAGCCGCTCACTCACTCCCCCTCCCACCCAGTGGGATGGGGGAGAAAATCTGGAGAAGAAGTAAAACTCATGGGTTGAGATAAGAACGGTTTAATAGAACAGAAAAGAAGAAACTAATAATGGTAATGATAACACTAATAAAATGACAACAGCAATAATAAAAGGATTGGAATGTACAAATGATGCGCAGGGCAATTGTTCACCACCCGCCGACCGACACCCAGCCAGTCCCCGAGCGGCGAATCCCTGCCCCGCCTTCCCAGTTCCTAAACTAGATGGGATGTCCCATGGTATGGAATACACTGTTGGCCAGTTTGGGTCAGGTGCCCTGGCTGGGCATGAGAAGCTGAAAAATCCTTGACTCTAGTCTAAACACTCCTGAGCAACAACTGAAAACATCAGTGTTATCAACATTCTTCACATACTGAACTCAAAACATAGCACTGTACCAGCTACTAGGAAGACAGTTAACTCTATCCCAGCTGAAACCAGGATAATCCATAAGATAAAGAATAGCCATCATCTCCAGTTAATGAGTAAATGTGGTGAAGGCATTAAAGGAATGCATACATTCTTGATTGAAACTTTACTAACTTCTTTAAAAATAATAGTTCCTCTTCTGTATGATGAAACAGTAACATTAGTCTGTCTTAAAACTTTCCCTATATTCCAATAATAACCATACAGCTGTATGGTTATTTACCCTTCATAAAGATAGAAATAACAAGATGTTTAGCTACACGTTAAAAAAAACCTTTTAGACGTAGAGTTTCCTGATATTAAAAGAAATAAACACTGTCACCACATCTTGTGACAAAAACGTAAAACATCTTTAAAGGTCGACATAGCTTTTGCATGAAATATGTCTGCAGAGAAAAAAAAATTGCTTGAGAAGGGAGAATGAGACTTTTGGAATAGTTAACTACAGAGCAGCTGGCACAGATTAGCCTATGTCCTCATACAATCAAAATGTTTCTATTAGAGAACTTGAGATAACTAGCTTGAGAGCATTTAAGTGTACTCCAGTACTTTTTTTTTCCCAATTTAACCAAGCATTATCTCATGAGATATGACTGCATTATCCCAGTAGAATTGAAGAATTACCAACCCTACACTATTTTATATATGTGTATATAATATCAGGTTATTGGGCTTGATTTTTATCTGTGGTGTATGCCAACTTTTATTGGTTTAACACAAGACACACCATGACAAAATCACCTCGGGGAAGAAAGAAACACTGCATGAACACTCTGGCTACCGATTCACACGTGAAGCCAAAAGAGTGAAACTACAGTCTCAGAAATGCATAGCAGAAATACACAGAAATACACACCTGGGGAAAGAACCTGACTCAGTCTATAGCCAGCGCCAAGGCAAGCTGTAGTGAATTTATAGTCACCACCAGCTGGCCTCCCCAGGGAAGAACAGCACCAAGAACACATCAGACTTCAAGTGCATTCAAGGCACCTTACAGTGAGTGGTGCTGGACCGGTGATTGCTCAATTTGAAGAACAGGACATTTGGAATCTAAAAGTATTTCTTACAGTATAGAAACTTAATATTAAAATAAATGTTACTATTATCAAACATGTCCTTCTATGTGTGAAAAATAAATGCATAATCGTTCTAGAATTTTCAATAAAATATTTATAAACTGCAGTTCCATCATTATTTGAGTTAAATCCTGCTTCCTCTGACTCATATCAACGTGACACCTAAATGCCAATACATCTGTTTCACTAAGTCAATGTGTTCATTAACATGAGCAAAATACCATTTGGCTCCTCTTCATTTAAAAAATGAGACAATAGAGCTTATTATCAGGCCCAGGTAACTAGAAGACCACAGGTAAAATCTGAGGCCCTTTGAAGTAACTGAGAGTTTGCTAGCAATAAAATTAGAATTTCACCAAACTGATTTGCAGCCTTCTGCTATGTGTATCATCCAGGGCAACCATGCCCAGGAGAAGCCTTTTCATTCTGAGAGTTTATTTTTCTCTTGTCCAGGGCTCAGCTACTCAGCACATGTTAATGCTTGGGAAGATAAATATCTTTAAATATGCAATTAAAGTTCAATAGTCATATTGATACTTATATACCCTCGGAAAAGGCTGAGCTTTTATGCTACTCCTGAACAGAAGAGAGACAAACAGAAAGCTGAAAGGAACACTTGCTTACAGTGAAGAGTGACAGAAAAGGGCATTGAGAAAAGTGTCACATAGTTTCCTCAAACTACTGTATGGAGACCTCAGAGACAGAAAGCACATGCAAATGAGCAAGGGCACACCTACAAGTTATTTCATGTGGGACTGTTTAATTTAATCTAAATCTGATTTTAAAGCATGGATGCTGCAAAAGTGGGAGACATGTCCTCACTGGGAACAAACTCTGAGTTTTAATACGGAATGGAGGGGAGTGTAACAAGCAGGAGCAATATTGCAGCTCTGAAAGAACTACCACCTATGTATCTTAGGCAATTGCATAGGTCCTATTAATACAACATTTCAGTGCATCTGTAATACAGTTAACCTCATGTTACACGTGAAAAGGGAAAATGATATTAACTCCATTTTAAGGATGTGAAAATGATAGGCAGGATAAACTTTTTTCCCAAGGCTAAAGCAGGACTTGACCTAAGCAACAGTGCTGGCCGCTGGGCTAAGTTCCCCTCCATTTTTTAACCCTACTTCTCTGATGCATCCCTGGAGTGGTAACATTTGGAAATGTATTTAACGCTCTGATTAGTGGGGTAATGACTGTGTTTGCTATGATTGTGTCTGTTAGGGGATGTTTCATTACTGGTTCTCATGTTTCAGGCTCAGTTCTGACAGCGTAATCAAACTGGAAAAAATGTAAATCAGTTTTCTTGATATTTATTGAATGCATGTACTGTCTTGCTACATTAACAAAAAGATTTTTTTTTTTAATGTTCTCCCACTGCTCCCTTCATCTCTAGAGATTTCCAAAGCAGCTCTGTGTGGCTTTATGTTTATCAGATTTTTTTCTCCTTTTCCTCTCTAAGACAGGAAGCTGAGGGTTTTGACCTCATCTGGATCTTTCCCAGTGTCAGGAGGTGGTCTGTTCAAAAAGATTCCATGACACTGATCTCTTCCTGATTTATCAGATAGCTAGGTCAATAAATAAGGTCTCTACTGTTTTTTCCACAGCTGCAAAATAACCAATGGACTCCTCTGAGAGCTAATTATCAAATCTTTTGAGTTTTTCTTTCAAGGAACAAGCGTTATCTTTCCGGTTAGTAAATTCCACTGCAGTGTAATTTAACAAAGACTGCCTAATTGTAGGAGCTCTGGCTCACATAAGCAGTTCATTTAAGTAAAATGTTAACACTGGAGACCTGTTTCTTCTTTATAATTTTCTCTCTGTCCTTCTATCAGTATATTTTCTCAGAGTCATGAAGCCCTTTTACTGTTTATAAAAAGATTATAGAGCAATTGTCATGTCCAATGAATCCACCAAGTGACAAAGAGTATGACTTATGTGGATATGGATAGTGAAGGCACAGCAGTAAGTGATAAGTGGGCAGTGTTCCAGATTTGTCATTCTTCTGTCTGTATCCTCCTTGCCTTTTTGCTGCTATTGCCTCACCATGCAACTGGCCATATCCTGTCCCAGGTGAGGTGGTTCATTTGACATTAGGTACAACCCAACGGAAATATCTCCGTCACTAGTTAGAAAGCATCTTTTCTGACACTCAGTGAAACCAAGGAAATGTGGAAAGCTCCAGTGACTGCCAAGACAACTCTCTTTAAACATCCGGCAGAAGTAGAAGCAATCTGAGCACTCCTAAAAGTTCATATGTCCCAATCTGAACTGATCTACTCCTATTTTATTCCATAGGAAACCTTTAATTGAAAAGCATAATTAAATGGTTATTTATTAACAGATTTCATTGATAGCTCAAAATTTCTGGCTACCAAAGGTCAGTCAATAGGCTTAAGCTTGCAAAAATTTCCAGAACAGAGCCAAACTCTTTTTCTTCTGTCTTTCTCTTAGTTTCTGTGCGTTATATTATTTCAACTGGGATGTTCTTTTTATAAGTTACATATTTAAGATGATTCTACTGGCTATTGAAAATATGCATAATAATAAAATGCTTATTTTGCCTGCATGCTATACCCTCAAGATGTAATGAAGTATTAGAATTCAAGGAACTCCCAATTCCTAACACCAGCTCTGCCTTTGAGAATAAATATGATGACTTCTGTGTGTTTTGATTTATTCATGCTTGCACTGATGTTATTGTCAGTAACTCCTCTCCCAATCTGCTAAGTTTTGGTTAGATTCTCTAAACAACAACTCAAAAAGGTAGGGTGTTTACTGGAGATTATAGGATAAATATTCTATACTGTTTTTAACAAAAAGCTTCTACAATGATTATTTCTAGAAATTCTCATACTGTCTTTTAAAACACAAATAATACACAGATGGAGATAATTTCTACAGGACAGACTGAACTAGAACAAATGAATGCTTATCTTATTTCCCTACAGAACATGAGAAGTGATATAATGACAAAGCAACTGTTCCACACACTGCCAAAAATGATCAAAACCACTGCCACATAATACATATGCATACAACATGGGGACTCCTAGAGAAAGGTAGAAGATTTTATGCTTTGGTCATGGTAGAGAAGACAAATCTCACTATTTGTCATGGAGTAATGGGAACCACTCAGGCAGGGAATGACCAACAATGTAATCAAGTAGATGCCATAGATTCCTCTTGACACAGAGCCTCCTCATGCATTTCTGGGTTAAGTCACAATCCACATTTGCTGCACCTGCTGGAATTGTGGCCTGGGTGTAAATCTCAGTCAGTGTTAAATAAGAGAGAGCATCCAAATTAGGTAGATGGCCGAAATCCAAAATACCCACTATAAACTATACTAACTATTACACAATCCTATGCATAACAGAGTTTTTCCCCTGTCTGTACAGAATTACATTTCAAATTGAATCCAAGCACTGTATACCACTGAATCAAATGTTAGGCTTCACCATAAACAAAGAAAGAATCTTAAAATAAACTGTAGACAAACATTTCCTTTGCATTTTTTATTAACCCCCCCCCCCAACTGCCTTGGGATGACCAGGAGAGCGCAATGATTTCTAGCTGCTGAATTTCTCTTTTGTCTTGAAAAATCTGGACTAATACTAGGGGTAAAACCATCCCTATTTTCACCTCCCTTAACACTTGGTATCTAATAATCCCACAAGTTATTTTTGGTGAAAAATGTGGTCCAAGAGGGAACAAAACAGCTATTTCTGATTTAGTCTACTCATACACTTTCTATTCCCCCTGTACAGACAAACCTTACCTTTGAGGCTTACAATTCTGTCCTTACCAAAGGCTGAAGCTAATACTAATGGCAATGGTGGGGGATATTATTTGCTTTACTATAGGTTCCTACTATCAAGGGCCTACAGAAGAGATCCAGAGTTCCCTTCTACTACAGGCAGTAATTAAGAAAAGCAAAAGAAAGCTAATTGTGTCAGAGACAAAAAATCCCTAGTATACAAGGCATAGCTTCTCTCTATTTCAAACACACATTAAGAGCAGTTTAGTGCTTATACTGCGTAATATTTGTTATTTCCTCACTCATCACTTATTCAGACTGAGTTTGATTATGCTTGCATTACGTTCCCTGTCTAGATCCCCAGTGGTATCTAGTTTTGTTTTCAAAAAAGTCTTACATTGGAATAGGACACTGACTTGTAAAACGCTGGGAAATGCACATCAGGAGGAGCATTCATGGAGAGCTGAACAGCTGGCCAACAGAATGAACGCATTACCACAAGACTACTGGGAATTAGTGAGAGAACTAGAAAGCACAAGTACAGGGAGAAAAATATTCTTCACTAGTTTTATGTTGGATCTGATATATTTCAGACAGCTGAAACAAAAACTAAAAATCTCAAAAGACTGCCTTGTCTGTTTAGGGGCTAAATTTTAACCTTGTTAGAAACCTGTATTCTTCTACCAGGGAACATTTATCAAATTCACCTAAAAGGAAATTGTAATGTACTGATCCCTTTTAAAAATCTGTCTTCAGAAGATTTGATGATGGTTAATATTATCCAGTCAAAACAATTATGTATCTTGCAACCAGGTTGGTCAGGGTAGAGGACAGGTCAGACATCTTCACTTTGCAAGTGATGGGAGTGTACAATACTGTGACTGCATCTGATAAATAGTCTTTCAATTCATACCTCTTGCACCGTGCAGATATGAATCTGCTGCCTTCTGAGATATTCTCTGTCTTCCCAACCTGTGAAAAATGTTCCCTGGGTTATTTACAATCCTAAAATACAGTTTTTCTTTGTGAAGGACTGCATTAGCATCTATCAAATCAGCCATGCAGCTATCAAATCAGGCAATCCACAATGAATCTCGCTAGTTCATATCACTCACAAAGTCACTTATTATGCTTCGTATCACAATCAGCAAACTCACTTCAAAAGCATGCTCCTGGCCCAAACTAAAACACTACAGCACATATGTGCCTTAACCCAGTAGCACAAACCTAACTAAAAACTTCTGCTTCTCTGTGAACTGCAACTCACATTTTAAAATTTTGGTTGTTGAATAACATGCAGTTGTGCGCTGGGAATACAAATTCTAATATCCCCATTTTGGGATTGTAGATGATTTAGCAGCAACAAGAAAGAATATAGAATGACTTAAAATTTACACCTGTTCATTTTCACAGTTATATGATTTTGCTCAAACATAAAATAGCTTACCTTACCATATGCAGTCAAATAGAAAAGTTATACAAAAGTCCCAAAATAGACAGAATGTAGTTTAAAATACAGATCAAAATTGCCATATTAAAGGGTTCAGTAATACTTGTAGTTAAAATAATGTCACATCCTACATAATTTTACTAGTTCAAAGACTCAGAATTACAAAAGCATAAGCATCTGTGATAGGCCTGTATAGGATAAGCCCCTTCAGCCAAACATAATGAACACCGAGGCAGGTAAAAATAGATAAGGAAGAAAAAAAATGCAATTATAGTAAGAGTGGCAGATAGGGGGTTTTTTTTATTCTTTGAGTAAATCAGACTGCTGGATTTCAAAGAGAAAACTTTTGACACCTGCCTTTTACACCAAGCTTGTTACTAGCACAAACATTATTTTGGTAGATGTAATCAAAAGACATCTAAGCATCAATTAAGAATCAGCCCCCATGGTTCTTGAGCATCCTTGGTGTGCATAAAAGCAAAAGTAAGATGTATCCACAGAATGTATGAAAGACAACTCCCCCCACCCCCCCAGGAACTGCAAACAAAAGTTAAGTTTGTGTACCCTGACATTTGTTCCTGAACTGCTTTCTCTTTTTCTGTCTCCCAGGAACTGCTTGTTTTGGTTTCTGCCCTGTGTATTCATACAAATACTCAGAAGTGATATTCAGAGCTACAGACAGATTGCTTTGTATTTTAAAGGACCAGCTACTTCAAAATTCAGTGGGGTGGTTTGTTGGTTTTCTTTAATCTTTTTTCTTCCCCCTGCAATCCATCTGTACTCAAAGAAAAACAAATTAATTTTTTCAAGTGACTATTTTTTGATTAAAGTCAGTACTGTAACAGTAATTAAAACAAGCATATATTTTCAGCTAGTAGGCCTGTGAACTCCTCCTTTCCCTCCCCCAAGTGACATGCTTTAGCAATGGTAAGGTGACATCATTAGAGGTCAAACCCAGAACTTCAGAGTTTGACAAATGGGCTATAATCGAGCTACCGCCCCTTTGGAGAACACAAAAGTTTCATAAGTTTTTACAACAGCACTCTCTTAAAACAGAGGTTGGTGGAAGGCATAGGGACGGAAAATCTGTTGCTATTTCAGTTGTGTATCTGGTAAGATGGAAAATTTTTCAAGTCTACACAGATGGTAAATAAATTTCTGCTACATGAGACAGTTCCTGGAATAAAGAAATTTTCTCAAATAACAAGTGCCAAATATTTTTTTCAGCAAGACTTATTTTTAACTTTCCCAGGGACTTGTTGGGAGAGCTGGAGAAGTGTCCTTTCACCTTCAGAATCCTGGTTTAACTCCAGAAATAGCCTCTAATGTTGTTCTCAGCATAGACGAGTTTTCTTTACACTTTAAAAGATATTTCAAAGCAAAGATCAAAGCTCCACAATTATACTTCGCTGCTGGTAAACACTGCCTTGGAACACAGTGGCTAGAAAATAAGAAATTTCTATTTAAACCCTAAGACAATCAGCAGTGACTAACAGTGCTGACATTTAAACTGTCATTATTATGCTTCATGAGGCAATGCTGTTGACACAAGAGAGCTTGTCCTCCATGAACTAAGTGTAATGGAAAGGACTGAGAGGGAGCCCAGAATCAGGGACCAAGTCACTACAGACTATATCTTCTAAGGAAGCTCTGAAAAAGACACAGCATAGTTAGGTTTTTGTCAGTCTCATAAATGGATTTGAGTAGATATTTTAGACATGAATGCTGAGCAACGGGACTGCAAACTATGATCACTACTGCAAAACTAGTTCTTGAGGGTATTTGGGATGTCTCTCCCCCTCATACTGAAGTGGAGTCAGAGTCATGGAAGTTGCTCACCCTTTTCTCCAGCAACTTCATATTCCCTTCCTAGTTCACGTGACTGCATAGCTCTGCTTGGTTGCTGCCTTGAGCCCAAAATCAAAGCCTGTGAAATGATGATGCTTGCAAAGAGAAAAATACACAGTAGTCTCATGTCACTGAGTGAGCTTTCTCTTATATAAGCATAAACTCAAAAGGCTAAAAAGTTTAGTACTGTCACACTTAGCTTAGTACATGAAATAAGGAAAAAAAAAATCAAAGCATTTCTGAAAAGGCAGGAGTGAGTGGGAAGAATTAGTGATCTTAACATGCTGAGTAGGAGAGTATGGGTAGGATGAAGAAGGATTTTTTTTGCCTGTCAGAGAATGTAGATGACCTAGAAAAAATTAACTGACATTCTAGTCTAAGGCTTCTGTTACTATTCCCAAGAGAGCAAAATTCAGGAACATATGTATTTCTTCTGAATCTGATTAAAGCTGATTTCCCCACAGTCATAACTATTCATAGGCTTCAGTCTGCAAAAACACAATTCATTTAAAACTTGCATTGCAAAAGAACCTAAAGTAAGAATTACAATATGACTTCTAAAAGCTTAATAAAATGTTTGTGAAATGTGCTAAATTACAAGTCCTGCAGAATGTTTACCCACAGAATATTAATCAAGGTACAGGCATGGAAGAACTTCTCCTCAAATTATCTTTGACTCTGTTACTAGCCGTATTGAGGAAGGCCTGGAAACAGACAAACTGATCAACTGGAAGTTGGTTTTGTGAGTTGAGAAAACTTTGTGTAATTAAGAGCTGAATGATCACTTTACATGGAAAATCAATTAATTTTCAGCTACTTATTTTCCAGTCTTATCCCACCTATAAGATAGTCTTTCTCTATCCCTGTCTTTTTTGTCCTATTTCTTCTCTTGTTCGCTTTCTGGCTATTTTACTTCCCATATAAGTATAAAGCCCTAACTAGGACAGTGCTCATTGCCACATCATCTTGTCATCATCTATCAAGCAGTAGAAATTATTTGTAAACAGGTGAGTTTACCATGCTGGAATAAATTCAGCAGATGTAGTGGGTGTGATGTACACATACATTCACTACTAACTTTGTGTGAGATAAATACAGTTTGCATTTATCAGAAGAAAAGTGTAGTGTTTCAGAGAATCGGGATGTAGGAAAGTAGTTTGGTTTACATTCCCAAATTTTTGCTTGTGGCCATGCTGTTTCATTTTCAATGCAGTAAAGATGTCAGCTTTTAATATATTTTGAAGCTAAAATTACATGCAGCACAAGCCACGAGCTTTAGCACCGCTGAATTTTTTCATGTATTTCATGCCTTCATATCAAACAGCCATGAATCACATAGCAATGATTATTAGTGCATGCAAACCATCTTTTTTAAGAAGGTTGTGGATACCACCCAAGAGATTAAAACATGCAGTACAAGAACAGAATCAGCTCCTTAATGATTTTTTAATGGGTATATTAGATGATACATTTTATGTTAAAGCAAAACTGTCCAAATGAATGACACTCAGCATATCCAAATAGAAACCTTTGTTTAATTGAATCTGGTGTGTGCAAAAATGTTTGGGAAGGAGGCATCTTACAGGAAAGGATAAATAAACTTCCATTTAACATAAATATTTTACATATTGCATTTGCTATTCTATCTCTTATGTACAGTTACACCGCAAAAACAATGTGAAACTTAGGATATGAAAGTTATTGGTGTAATATGGCACATTATTGAAGGACATCCTCATGTTACAGTGAGCCAATTTTTCATTAACGCAGTGTGCATAAGCCAAGTTCCTTATGTTCCACTGTTGTAAAAGCATTAGACGTCAGCTGTGACAGTTATGAAGAAGAGCAAGGATCTGGTTTACATTTACCATACATTTACCCCAGTGCACACAGACACTTATGCATACATATAGAGAGTATCTGTATTCCTGCCTGGATTTTTTTCATAGGAGAAGGAATATCCCTCTAAATTTGAATTCATAACCATTTTAGGCCATATCCTCTGGAGCTTGGAATGGTTTCTGGCAGCAGGAACAGTATTGTTTCATTTTGTAAAGCCATATTCAATACACCCTATCGGTGGCATAGACCCCCTTGTCTTTACAAACCTCCTATGTTGCCATTAAGAGAGCAATAAAAGGACATAAGCATGAGCAACACATTTTTAGGTGTTTCAATTGTATGCGCTACCATGACGGGAAGCAAGAAAAAAACCCCCAAAACAAACCAAAACACCACAAACAAAAAAACTTCCACGGAAAACACTTTGCAGATGGCTCCCACCCTGCTGCAGTTCAGCCCATGGGAGGGTCCTCATTGCTTGTTTGCCTTTAACTGCTGTGTGGGAATTGGTCAGATACGTGTGGATGTACCCACCACCATACTACTACGGCCAAATACTCCTTGATAGCAGTGGCAAAGACCTCACTGCTGTAAAGCCTCAGCCCCCAGAGCTGGCCGGGGTGGGCTGCTCTTCTATGCCTCCTTCTGAGACACAGCACCACTAACAGAAAAGCTTTTGCTTTTCACATGGGTCATGGCTGCAGTAGAGGTTTGTGCTGAAAAAGCTGCTCTGCCATAGCTATGGCTTCAAAGGCTCTTTAGTATAGGCAGGGGTGTTCTAATAGCTGACTTTCCAGGTTACTACTGTGTTTACTGTTTTTTGATGGAAGCTGTAGCTCTGTGTGCCTCTTGGATCTCTCCATTTTCACTTGATTGTTAATTCAAAGTGAACTTTATGCTCGTGAAAGTACCAGATGAACAGTTGTAGGAAGCAAAGTTCTTTTTAAAAATTTCTCTTTAACCAATGGAAAAGTGTATTGTGGATAGTGATGTCATGTAATCCAGACGGTTTTGCCCAAGTGTTTTAATTCCACTTCCCATTTCCTAAACTGTTAAATTTGGTTTTTGCGTACTATGCCCATTCATTGCTTCCAAGACAGCTTCCCTCAAAAATGTGGTGTTAATTACAAATCTGGTGTCATATTAGGAAGTGGTCATTGGTTCATTTAACATGACCTACAACCAAGACTTTATAGACTACAAAGAGCAAATAGTTGGCCCTTACCAGTCAGAACTTTTTAAAGATTCATTTTAAGAACAAACAAACAAAATGTTTTAAAAGTTTTCTTCCAGCCAATTATTGCAAACCTGGACAAAATTAGAAATTTCTGAGTATAAACTGTATGAAATTAGAGCTCTCCACGTTGGTTCCTGGAAGCATGTAATATCACTTGGTGAAGCGATAGTGCGTGACTATGAAGCACGTATAAATACAAATACTTTCATGACCATTTTAGGTAGCTCAGCTCCAACTAATGCATAGCTTGATGTGCAGCAGTCTCTTGTTGCAGTCTAGACAACACTGGCAGCCTTTAAAATTTATTGCTGAACACTGTCACAAAAATGTGTCAAAGTAAAATTTGCATAAAGGTTATACTGTAATGGCCTGGCGATCATCCCATCCTGTTCTAAGCTTGTTTTAAATACTTTTCAGATTGTTTGAAATACATCATACTTCAGTCCAAACACAAAGGAAGTCTGTGGGAAAGCATTCTTTAGCTTCCCAGATGGAGATAATATTTATGATACATATTTTTGAAAGCAACAGAGAAAATTCATGGTCTTGTAACCACAATAATATGAGTGCTTTATGACCCCAACTTTCTACTAATTGCCATAAATAATATGCATAATTTAAAAAACTTAGATCCAAATGTTTTAGTCCATTTATATTTTTGAACCACATCTTCGTTATTAAATGGTAAATTTAGGAAGCAAGTTTTCAATGCAGAAAAGAGAAACAAATATTCATGACAGCCAAGAAAGTTTCAGGTTTTTTTTTTTAAAGAAATTATACTATTTGTTTTGCTTTACTTGCAGCTCTTGCCAGATTCTTCCTAATGCCTTCAAAATTATGACCATTTAATAGCAATGTGCAAATGCAGCAAATTCTTTGTGGTGAAGCAACTGTGGATCTCAGTAATAGTTGCCCACTGTACTAATACTAGACTGTAGCTCTGAGATGTGGGTAGCAACTAACCTTTCAAAAAGCTGTTGTGGCTTAAGATCCCTCATTAATTTTTGGTGGTGTTCGTATTCACATTATGAGTTTGGAAAAACAGATCTGTGGTCTTTCCTAAAACCTTTAGAAAGTCTGAAAAAACTTTGAAAAACCTGTAGAAAGTCTGAAAATGACAAGAAATGTAGAAATGGAACAAAAGCAAATCCAAATTCCATACATGATAAAATAGATTTCTGTTGTTTGAATGATCATCTTTAAAAAAGGATTATCAGATTTCCAATATTTGGATTTGTCATTGTCCTTCACAAAACTAAGAAAAACCATTCCCTAGATGCCAAGATTATATTATTAATTTCTGTATATGAAAAAAAAGCTGTTCTGGAATAAGAGCAGGTCTGAATTGTACAGGAAATATAGTTAAAGAACCATATGATTTGAAAGTAATTTTGCTGTGATAGTGCTTCTACAGTAACTAGCTTCTGTAGTCTCTAAAGTTACAAATTGTTATAACACCCACGTTGAGCAAGGCACTTAAACATACTCTAAGAACGCAGTAGTTCCACTGACATCCATTAATGCTTTTTTAATGTCTGGATTTAAGAAGTGAAGCCTTGGTCTCCTACAACCATCCAAACAACATTCATTGTTGTCCACATTTTCAGAATTTCTGAAGATCATTATAATCTGAGAATGCAGATTTTTTTCCTGTTTTTTTGATTGCTCCACTAGAATATTCACAAGACTATTATCTTTAAAAAATACTCAATGGGGAAACAAACTGTGGGAAATGAATGCATTTATACATCATATTTTGCAAAAGTGCAATGAAACTTTTCAATTGACTTTGAAAACCACCAACTTTTAGAGCTGTAGTCTTCCTCTGGCTGACACACGTTTGCAGACCGAATCTCAGAAAAAGGTAAATTCAATTCCCTGTGACAAACGCAGGATACAGCAAAATGCACAATTCTATTTTTAATTAAGATTTCCTGTACATTCCTGTTGTTTTTATTTGTACTTTTATCTTCTATGCTTGTCTTTCCCATGCTGACCTGAGTTGTTACAATGCAGTCCTAACAAGTGTGCATCACTAACAAGCCTACATATGCCTACATATTATTACTTATGCAGTAATAGTTTAGACTGCATCCCTACTAAACCAGCTTCTATAAAAAAAACGAAACCAAAACACCCTGTAAGAGTCTTAAAAGCTAAATTAAAAATTGCTATGAAAAAAGAATTAATCATGAAATTATCCCCATTCAACAAAGACAGAATTGAGGTAAAGGGAGATTAAAACTTCAGAAAGACATACTTGTAACAGGTCTGGAAACTTGGTCGCTGGTATTTTAAAAACAATAAACTAAGAAAAAGATCTAAAATGTTGGATACTACTGTTCACAACAAGCTCACATTACTTTTTAAATAAGAATCTAAGCCTGACAATTGAGTGCTCAGTTGAAAAGGGTTATGCAAAGTGAATAGTAGAGATGGCAGGGAAAAAATTGTGAGGAAACCATTTCAGTAAAATAGGTAGCTCTTATGATTTTTTTGGAAGCTTTCCCACTACTTCTCCCAGGTACCTTAGTGGGAGGACTAAGCCAGCAGACAAGGCTCCATACGCTTCCTGTGGAGTCAATTTACAGGGTGATATGAGCAGAAGCTCCTGGAAGAACCTAACTTTCTAACTTGCCATAAAAAGCATAGTTTTAGCCTTGTGAAAGAGAATTTATTGCAGATTGTAATGGAAGTGAGTCAGCCTTCACATCTCATGGGCAAGCATAATACTCAGGTAGCAAATACGGATGGAAAGGCCTGAATTCAACGAAGCAATTTTTTTTTTTTCTCACATTAGTATAATTATAATTGATGAAATAATGAAACAAACTTTATTGCAACAGTACAGAAAATGCAAAACCATGCTTTAAAAAACTCACAGCTTTTGTGGGGAGGAAAGGCCCTGCCTACAAAGACCTGTGTCACCCCAGCTAACAACCTTCTACCTAGGTTTCTTTTTACATTTACTGCCATCGTCCTGTTAATTTTTTTCTTAAATCAATTTGCATCTCACTGACACTGGCTGCTGCTGTCATGCTGTCATGCTGACATTAGATGTGTTCTTAAGTATCCTTTGCAAATGACACAGCATTTAATCTAGAAATCTGGATTAAAATAGCAGCAATAATAGCGAGCATTAGGAAATAGCCCTATTATACTCTTTAGTCTTGTAGGAATGACTTTGAGATAACATCAACTGTTTGAAACTGGAAAGCTTCTAAACAGGCCACCATGATGAATTGCAAGTAGTAAATATTAAAAGCAAAAGTCTCATAAAAGAGAGAAGAGGAATTTGTACACTAAAATGTTTACTTCATTCCTTTTTCAGTGACACATAAGCAAAATGTTTTAATGAGACTGAAATGCAGTCTGAGATTACCTGTGAAGGCAAACTGATGCAAATTCATCACACATACTCCAATTAGCTTGATACCCCAATTAGCCCCTCCTGAAGTAGTATTCTAAGCTATACCATTTCTTGGAAGGAATACAGGTGACCTAACAAACTTCAAGTCACCAGGCACAATACATCAGTTGCGTTTCCTGAAACCAATCATTGTGTATCTATATCTTATTTCATTGCATTGTGTGCAGTGAATTTGCCAGTAGTTTATAAACTCTAATCTTATAGAATTTATTAATAATTTTAATCAAAATTCTTCGTAGCAAACCAGAAGTTTCACATTAGAAAAGAACCCCAAAAGTTTCAGAGTTAATACTTAATTTAGATAAGCAACTGGAACTTCAAATGCTGATCTAAAGTTTGTCTGAACTATTTTGAACTTGATTTCTGAGTCCAAGAGAGTTAATTTTTGGAAGATTTACGCCAAGTTCTTTCTATCGACTTCTCAGAAAATTACTGTGACAATAGCATCTCTCCAGTGCCTGAGCAGTTCTAGAACCTGTTTCTTCCACAGGTTAATGAAAACAACAACAATATTAAGCATTGCAAAGGAACATTGCTTTAAGATGCCTGAGAAAAAGGCTGCTTTCAGAGTAGCAAATTTTTGTTTTCTTATATCGTTACAATCTGGAATATAAAACATAAAAGATGGAAAACTATTTCATTACTCCAATGAATGACAGGTTTTCAGTAAACCATGTTTAACTGCAAGTGTAAAGGCATGCAAATTTATATACCTTATCCAAACTAAGAAAACAACTGAACAGGTAACTAACAATTTTGACATGTAATTGTTCATTTGTGTATGTTAATTCAATTCATTTTCTTGTGACGTTCAGATATTAAACTACATTGTATCAAAGCAGCCCAAATATATGTGAGGAATGTTTCCTGCATTCCTGGATGAAATCAGAATATACTTCTTATATGTTTGTGTATATTCAGTGAAAAATCTGTATCTTTTCACAGATTTTCTTTCCCCTCAATCTTCTGGTACTATCTTGCTAAGCTAGTTTGAGGATTGAATTTTGTTTTTAAATATTAACTACAACTCCCTGAGCCTTATTAAAAAGCATATTAATAGTAATTCTATCTTTTTGCACGCAGAATGCTTTTCAATACTCCATCTCCTGCTTTCCTTAACTGCAGGGATATTACAATCCCCCATGAATTGAGCCCAATGCTACTTGCTGTTGTATATGGTGTTTTTGCCATTTCTTTTTTTCCCCACAGTCATGAGTCACTTTGCATTTTATTAAAAATAATAGGTGATATAACATTATCCTACAGGAGAGAGAAATGAACAATCGCAGTTGGTTCTCTACTGTTTTCTTCCCATTTATAGGGAACAATCTCTAGCCGTAAAATCTAAGGTTGGAGTGAGAACAATGAAAATTTCTTTTGTAAGGGGAGTTCATTGCCCTTTCATTTTTGTTTTAAATTTCCTGGATTTTTAATCAAACTATTGGGAGTTAGGCTCCACAATGATCATTTTCTACTCCTTTACTGATTCATCATGTAAAAGAGCTGTCTTAGCCTTGTTTTACAAATTGCATTTACAAAGTACTGATTAATATATATTGTGACACCACAGCTGTGATTGTGTTTGGGAAACGAGTGGTGAGAAGTAGTTGTGAAACTATATGCCTCAACCCACCTTTTTATGCTGATGTTGAACGAAGTACTTTTTTCATGTTGAAAAAGAATTTAAATTAATGTGTTAGAGTTCCAGTGCATTTGTGCACCTATGTAATATCCCTCAGCAAGGATTTTTCTGGCTATCCCTAAGCTTGATGAGACGAGCAGCTTGGAGAAAGCATAAGACAGGGCACATGAAAAAATTGGCAAGATCCTTTACAAGATAATGGCTGGTTTTTCCCCACTTTAAAATCAGTGTATAATAATTAAATATTCTCCTTTTGTTGGTATTCTCTTAATAATCGATACTCTTCTGCTTTTGTATGATACTGTTCTCCAAAAGCTCTATTGCATTACACATGTGAACATACATGCGAGCTGTTGGGATGTCCCAAGCATTACAGCTTGCTCATGAGTTCCAAAGATTATTCCAATCTTTGGAAATTCAGAATGTACAGTTCTCAAGTGAAGTGACTATTTTAAAATCCAAAATTTATTTAACCCAGGAAAGCATACAGGAGGGTCTAGTTGGCATAACCACATGTAGTTAATCCATGTACGCTTCTGCTACTCTGAACCATTAATAACCATCAATTTCATGTTGTGGATAAACTGAATTGATTTTCAGTCAACACAGAACCAGGAAAGCTTGATTACTGGGAGATCTTTCAATTAGACCTAACATCATTAGCTTCTCACAATTAAATTCAGGCGCTTCCGATTTCCGAGCCTTAGGAAGTCTTCCTTGGAAAGCAAAGGAAAAGAGGCTGCTGTGTATCAACCATCTGAACCCGAGTGACTCGAGGGAACAAAGAATGCTGTAACAGCTGGACCTGTTTGCAAAAAGCATCTTCAGTGTCAGTACATCCATCATGACCAAAGCAATTTGCCAAAATGGAGCTAGTGCTGGTCCAAGATGCTAAACTCTAAGCCCTTAAGCCCTCAAACCTGCATTCATCTGCAGAGCAAGCACAACAGATCCACAGTCTCACCTCAGCTTCGGTTTGAAGACAGTAGATCTAAAGATAAGAGGGGAGGTCATGCTCTATTGCCACAATTAAAAGCAGTTTAAAATATGTTAACGAGGAACAGGTTTTCAGAAGAATTTAGTACCAACAAGAGCAGAGTGATGTCTACTCAAAGGTACTAAGATCTTAGATGTCATGGAAGTATCTGAAGTTCAGCACCTTTCTGTGATCCCCCAAGGTGCCACATCAAGGTTTGGGTGCCCAAATACCTTTAGCAATTCATCTCTGTGTGCCTTTTCCCATATTCTGACCTTTATGAGCACATATTTATGTGCAACTATAATTGACGCTGAGCATTAATCAGACAGTGGTGTGTTTTAGGCCTTAACTGCACTGTTTGAACTGCTGACCTTGAGAGAAAAGGTTTTATATACCATTCCCAATCCCTTAAGTCTTCCTGTCACTGCAAAGCAAATACTTGGCTTTTATGGATGGATTCAGTTTCAAGTCTGTTGTTTTTCTAATGTTTTGTTAAAATTACAGAAGTGGCTTTCAGGGCAAGTTTGTAAACATAGGCACATTTTTCATTACAGATTATTACCAACACAGACGGGCTTTTGTAAAATAGTGCATGATTAGGTATGTGATAAAATCCTGCACGCAGGAACACTATTTGTAGAAGTACCCTGCAAACTTAGAGATAAATAATACCACAAGCAACAACAGATCAAATCTTTTTGCTTTTGCCAAATATTTTACAGTTTTTGGTAAAGACTTCTTTAAGCAAAGTGGTACAAGGCCACTCCTTCAGATTTACAGACTCCATCCCCTTTTACAATGCTCAAACCTTCACAGTTGCTGCAGACATGCAACTCTCAACCTTCTTTGAAGCAACTCCTTGTTTTGCTCCTTTCTGTGTTCACGTCCTTTCTTAGTTTTTCTTACCATTAGCCTCACTGGAATTTTTATATTATGTCTTTCTAAATATTTAATGGCACAAACACAAATCACAAATATATTCTCAAATATAAGTCTCGTGAATGTACATTTAAAAGATGAGTATGTCACCTCAAAACAAGATAGAACGAGATACATGGAAACTAGCAGGATCGAAGCTATTAAAAAATATAACACGGTACATCTTGCTAACAATATGAAAAAATATTCACCAAAATTAGCAACTATGCTTAGAAAAAAGGAAATGAGATGCTAAAATAGAGGAGCTGAGAATACGGTTATAGTAGCTAATTAGTTCTCAAATATGATATTAATTCAGCTTTTTTTTTTTTTTACTATTTTTTTTTAAACTTGAACTGTTTTCTACAGATCAGTAAGTTTAGCATTTCTAGTACTGCTAGTCAGATTTCTACTTCTTAATTGTAACTCAGAGCCATGCTTACTGCAAGATCAGTTGAACAGTTACCACTTTAACTGTGATTGCATGAACTACCAAAGGAAGACTGGTTTTGAGGGCTTCTGAAACCTTTCGCAAATGTTACTTACAGCTTATAACCATATCAATTGAGTGTTAATATTACCAAAGGGTCTATACAAGGAAGCAGTGGCCAGCAGCTCAGGGTGCTGTGTTGGCATACAGTACTTTAGATACATGAATTTGAGCTTTAATGGAACAGCTACTGAGGCACTACAGCTGATAGAAAAAAGCCGCACACAATTAATAGAAACCAGATTTATAAAAAAAAAACAGACAAAAGAAGGTGGATGATGTCAAGTGAAAAAAGGCAGGAGAAATAAACAATTACAAATTGGTTACTAGCAAGAATAAGCAGCCTAGCTGGGAAAGCCAAACTTTAAGTTGAATTCTGCAGTGCCACAGTCAGCACATCTCCTTCCATTAAAGCTGCTGGGAGTTTTATTGCCATGGAATCTGTCCATTAAAATTTTGTGATGATACTCTTCCTCACTCTGTGTAGACAGTGAAATTTCTCTGGTTGCTTTGAAATTACAAAACATTGTTCCAAACTCAGCAATACTTCTTTTTGCAAGAACATAGGCTCATGGGGCTGAGCTGAAAACCGAAGAACTACTGAAAAATGTTTCCACTCGTTTTTTCCCTTTTAAAGTTTTGTTGCACTTTTTGCCTTTTCTCTTTTTTTCAGTAAGGCTTCCAAACCCCTGGACACAATCTGTTTCCTAAGAGAAACAGATAATGATACCTGATAGCAACAGAAAAACAAAAATAAAATGAAACCCATAGAAGATACTTATTCATTTAGCCTTGAACGACATATATAAAATAACATATATATATAAAGTAAATATGAGATAACTTCCAAATTCACTGCTCAGCCATTTTCAGACCTTAAAAAGAGCTCCTGAAACTCAGTTGCTATCTAGACACATTTTTTCGAAACCATTTGAAGAAAAAAATCTGACAAATTAATGAAACAAAGCTGAAAAACACATTTTATCCTCCAATCAATTAGTCACGGAACCACTTTCATAAGAAATTGGGGGAAAACATTAGAAAAAAATCTCTGCAGTTTATGAGCATCCTACCTTTCTTTTGCGCAGTTTCACTTGACTGTCTGAATATTCTTGTGTGGTCAAATGATTCCCTACATGTAAACACGGAATGTCTTCTGTTGAACTGACATTTGAAAGGCATTTGTTTTCAGGGGCCACTTGAGGTTCTGTGAAACCACTTTCATCCAGACCATTTTCCACTGCCGGGATGTGAGAACAGGGAGAAGATTGCATAAGGCAGTCGCTGGATTCCACTGCTGAGCATAGCTGTCTATCACTGCTGGTGCATGATTCAGAAGAAATCCCACTCTCTACCACATTACACTCAGACTTTCCAAGCCCGTCTTTAAAAGCATCAGATTTCCGGCGCTGTTGTGCAATTACAGCAGTATGAAGCAGCTGCTTCCCAGGCTTAATAATTTCTTTCACATTTGGAGAATTAGAATGATTTTCTTTCTCTACATCTACTACTTCATTTAAGCCTTCATAATTACAAAGCTCCAGGCTTTGGCCAATGCTGCCACAAACGGTGTCTTCTTCCATCTCCTCTTTAGGAACAGTGTCACCGCCAGGTTCCTTACTTGTATCTCCAATTACTCCAGATGCTTCAGCTGCCTTGTTACCCTCTGTTATTGGTACCATCTGTGTTAAAGAGCCTGCTCCATTTAAACTCTTTTCGTCACCTTTTGGTTCCCCCCCTACAGCAGTGATGTGGTAATTAACACTATCCAGGTTGAGTGATGAATAGTCATCATTCTCATCAGACACATGGACTAGAGTTTCTGTGCTGGCCTCCAGAAAATGCTCCTCATCCTCATGGTTGTCGTTTTCATCCACGTCCTTTGAAATGTTTCCCAGCTGCTTTGCAGGGAAGCCAATCCGCTCTCCACTATAACAGCACTCTGGAAACGAAGCGCATTTTTCTTTCCGGTCCACGCTCAAAACCTCATCTTTTTCCATACTTGTCTGCAAGTTATCAGCTACAAGTCCGTGACGACATGCTGTATTATACTCCACAGACTCCAAAGCCAATCCCATCCACTGGGTCACATGCTCTTCCCAGCTTTTCTTTCTGATTGCTAGAGACATGTCATAACAGTTCAGCAGCAGGCTGCAACGTACCTTCCACGGAGGACCAGAGGAGATGTCATGGCTGCTGTGCTCTGCTCCAGAGGGAGAGAGGGTTTCATCATTTTAACATCTGCAAGAAATAAAAAAAGACTGGGTTATTGAATCAACTCCAAATAAAAAAAAACAGAAAGGGAAGGAACAGTTTAAACAAAAGTGTAAAAGCAAGATAAGACTGTGGGACCAGAAGGACAGGAATTTAGAAGACTGTTTTGGTTAAAGTTTTAATACTTTTCATACAAAACTTGACAGCACTCATAATTCAGTGTAACTTTTTTTCTGATTACTCTCCAATATCAAGTAAACAAAAATGGTATAAACGGGTGCATGGACAGGCAAGTAGCTCCAGAGCCAAAATTTGACAATAAGTCTCTTTTCACTATGTCTGTCATAAGATATTAATTTCCATGGGTATAAATGGCATTATGTCTTATGGTTGTTTTGCACACAAAGTTATTTTGTATTTCTTCCCCATCCAGAGATACCCATGGAGTGCAGAATTCTGGCTGTTTCCCAAAGAGGTAGAGCAGAACTTGAGGGTTATTCTGAATTTACCAAAGTTGTAAACCACTTATCTTATGAGTAGCTTTGGCCCATTTGGGGGCTCCCATATTTATTGCTATTGTTTCACTCTCTTCAGCACAAGTTGGAATTACAAGTCCTTGGTGAATATTCTTGGGATCTACTAATGTAAGTAAAGGAGGAAACCCTTACTTAGGATGGGGCTCTCCAGAAGAATAGCTTGTGAGCCAGAGCGGTCAGCCGTAACTCTGCCACTCACCTGGACTGCCGGACTCTGCCAGAGCCCACTGTCCCCGCTTGATTATCTAGGTGAGTATTTTTCACTGACTGCCGTATTGGGCCTTCTGGACGATGGCATTTGAGATACATTAATCTTGTGACATTGCATGTACAAATTAGCACAACAAAAATACCTCATATTGAGTTATGCATTATAAAACAAAATTAACAAGTTCTTCATCAAATAACAAAAGAAAACTTCTGGCCCATAAAACATAAGAAGTTCAAGGAGCAGACGCTTCTACTTGTCACTCCCTACATAAGAGCTGTCAGCACTTAGCATGGATCTGCTTATTGATTTCAGCAATAAAGAAGATTAAGTACTGAGTTTGTTCTGGGTCATTTCAGTCCACTAAGGCAAATTCTGATTGCCCACCAGGCCACAAAGCTGCCTTCACAAATCACATGCCTCAAGGTATAAAAGTATTCATCTTGAAAGAAATGCAGAATTATTATGCCTGTGCAACTGAACCTCTGTAAATTATATGTTGACAAACTGACTTTCAGGATAGAGTTGTACACGCTCCTAGATCTTTAACGTTCTTTGAGGATGGCAAGCTTCATTTCACATTCACATTTTCCACCTCTGTGGAGTCTGTGCTTAAAAAGAAAATATATTCATAGGGTAAGAGAATTCCATGCACAAGTCATTAACGTGTGGGAGGCTGAGGAAAACGGAAAATAACACACAGAGCCAGGCCAAAAACAATTATCTGCTTTCAGAGGCAAAATTTTGTAGTAAGAAGTTAATACAACTTTAAGATTCACTTTTCTTTCCTGGTCAAATATGAGAGAAGGCCTAAATATTAAAATGTATAGTCAAATTATTGTATAAATTTGCAGTGCATTTGCATTCTTATTCTGACTTCATTTCGTATTTATATTCTACTATTTCTAAGTGTGTGTGGTCCAAAATCACCACAGGGTGCAAATCAATAATGATAATAGTTTTAACTTCTGCTGCACGTTTCCCTGATGGAACCTAAAGCTCTTCAGAAGCATTTAAATTAGTTTTACAACACCACTGTGTTTTGTTTTGACCTCTGAAAAGGGGCAGGTTTACTAAAATGGGCTCAATGATTTCTACCGCCCTCCTTTAGCACTGCTTGGAGTTGCACCTGGGTTGAACTTCCCTCTTTCTTCCCCTACTACAACAGTAGCTCCATCTACTTTACAGAAAATTAAACACAGTTGCTACAGCCATATAGGGGAATTTCTGAAAAAAATCAAGGAAAGACACCAGTAACATTAAGTGTAAAAAGCTTAAAAATGCAGCTTCCTGATGACATACATGCATCCATCTACCTAAGAATTAGGCTGCTCTTAATGTGCAGAAGGCAGGCATTCAATGAGTTAACGGGTGTGTGTTAATCTTGCTGCTGCTGAATGGAGTTACACGTGTGCAGAAAGGGGAGAACAGATCCCTTACTGTTTTTCATTTTTTGGATGTGGAGAGTTATATTTCATGGGGGATGAAAAACAAATAAATTTTACTTTAGGAACCCTTCTGTTTTACTTGTGCTATCACTAGTTTTGGCTGCCTCACAGACTGCAGAAAAAATGATTAAACAGGAGAATATCAAATACTTTGCTTGAAATGCAAGACAAATAAATATATGACAAGGGCACTTTCATTGTTCTCTAAAATATGAGCTTATGTTAGCACTGAGTATGAAAAATTTACCTTACATACGCCCCCTCCCCAGGCAGCTTCAGCTACCAATCCCTGAAATCCCCTCATTCCCCTGGCACGTGGAGGAGCCCACAGTTTGGTGGAAGCTTCCTTTTCTTCCACTCCCCCTCCACTCCTCAAAGTCTGCATTATCTGCCACAATTCAGCTTAGAAATTCTTTTCCTGCTATAATTGCTTGACAGTTATGGGCTGACAAGGAACTTTTTTTCTCTCTTCTACCTCTTTATTCAGGATAAATTATTTCCTTTGCACTCACATGGAGGTGCATAAGCTGTGCTTTGAAGGATTCACCACTCCAAACCTCTGAGATTCATAACTTTACTCCTTTCTCTGCCAGAGAACAAAATGCACTACCACTTTGCAGAAGAAAGCAGTCCTGCCTGGATCTCTGCTTTTCTGCTGTGGCTGCTCACTTTTTTCTTGATGTGCAGCATCTTTTGTCCTCCGAGAAATGCCCTGCTCAAGTCCACTTGTACTCTTCACCAAGGGAAGAAGTATCTCCCTTTCCATCATTACCACCCCACAACTAGAAACCTTTATATCTGATTTTTCCAGATTTCTAAGACAGGCAGATGAACTCTTAGCAGTCTGTTGAAATGTTTTGTAGAGTGAAAAGACCTTTTTTTCTGATCACAGCATCTGTCAGTATGATAAAGTCCACTCAGCTGCTCCCATAATTCCGATTCATGTTTTGCTTTTACTTTTCAATAGCACTAAATTTAGTACTGCTTAGTAATATTAACTTTCTGAGTAATAAAGGTTTGAAACAAAATGCAAATGAGAAAGACTTCTGGACAAAATTTCTTGATCCTGGGTGTGAGTTAAGGCATATAGGCAATATTGACCCAGTAGGCAATTCTTGACCAAAGGAAATGGAAGTCAGCAGTGGGTGATCATGCTGCATCAGAATCCTCTTCAAGCACCCTTTGTGATGCTTCACAGTGTTTACAAAACAAGATGCCATTTTAGATGGATTTTGTAGTAGCTTACTCCCTGCCTCCTTTCCCAGAGTGGAAGAAAGGGGTAAGGAGAGAAACTGTAAAATAGAATGGAAATGAAAAGTAGGGCAAGCTTTTATGCTTGTTTATTTGTGGAAGTTTTGTATCAAGTCTCGCGGAACAGAGAGTTAATTTGCAACTGATAAAGTGCAGAGTGATGTGATGTATAAGATGAACTGGTAGGCTCTCCTATGATTTGATTGTCTAACATTTTCCTTCAGGGAGGATTCCTGTGATTTTTCTCTGAGAAGCTCAAATTAAACTGTTTCCAGCAGGCTTTCAAAATTCAGAGAAGCACCCTTTCTTTATCTCAGGAAATTCTGTTCAGGTTTGGCTGTGCCACGCATTTTTCAAGATGCCTTTTACCTTCTCTCGCTTCCCTCAGGAAACGTGATGGCCTACAAGAAGTATGTTTAAACAAAACAGCCCTGATACCTACAACTACATCCCACAAAAGCTGCGCAAGCTGGAGCAGGAGTTGGAGCTAGAGTGAGAACGGAAAGGGGAGGAAGGAGACTTACTTGAACGTCTGTATCTGTGACTACCCAGGCCTGTCAGAGACCCAGGTCCCTTTTTGGGGCACAGGATGGGACAAGAAAACCTGCCAGTTACAGGAGCGAGGAGGCAGAGGCACACAAGCAGGGCTCTCTGCTCCTCCATCTCCTCCCCCCTCAGCCTTCTAGGACGTAGGAGCGGAGTCCAGTCTGGTTTTCTCAGAGTTGAAGAAAGGGGTAAAGTGAGAAACGCAGAGCCATCCAGCAGCAGCAGCCACCACACGAGATGGGGCAGTGAACCCCACACCTTTAGGATGGAAGGGCTACGGCAAAAGCAGGCATAAATAAGACACTGCCATGCAGGAGGACACCTCAGTTGCATCCCCAGCTGGCCAGGGTGAGGACAGCCACTGACCCAGGTGTGACTTTCCTGCTGCCCCCACCAGAGCCATCATACTGACAATTCATTGCACCATGCAAGACCTCCACATTGCAATAAATAGAAAAGCCCTGGGAGAAAGTCGCAAAGAAAATGGGAGAATTTACTAAGAATAAGTGGCAGAAGAGTTTCGGAGACGGCAGCCCAGGCAGTACAGCCCCTACCATCCTGCCAGTGGAATTCAGTTTTTGCTAATGCTTTACATGAGATGCAGAACTTTTCTGTGAAAAAATAAGGCAAAGCGTTAGCTTACGAATTTACACAGAGATGAAAGACTGTGTCATTACATTTTTTACATAGCAGGCGTATGTAAGCAACTGACATCAAGCAGAAATATTTATTTTGTTATCATTATTTTATCTTTGTTGGTCTGTGACCCCAGTCGGCAAACTTTGTTTAAGGAAGTCTGAGTGAACAGGGTCTGTTTCCTATAAACTCATCTCACATCTTCCTGGTCTGGCTTACATTCAGCTCTTTCACTCCATACCAAGCTCTGAGACAGAATGTTGTTTACAAATAATTTGAGATAAAACATAAGCCTCTAGGTCTTCACTCAGCTAGTTATTTTAAATTATCTCCTGTTTTAGAATTTACCATCCTTCCTTCTCTTATTTCCTGGACATATACCGCCCTTTGGATTCTACTGAAATGGAGATTCACCTTGTCTGCAGTTTCTATATAAACAGCCTTTGTAATGCATAGATATAGACCATGCTAAACCCTGATGTCCTAGAATAGAAATATAAGAATTATTTGTTGTAGGGTATTAATCTAGTGAATACCAGATGCATTTTCCCTTATTTCTTTTATATATAAAAGATAATCATATAGGATCAAATATTAAAACCTGTTTGAACTAATAACTATTTTGAAAATATTTACACCTTTACTCTGAAAATCAGAAAAGGCATAGTACTTTTAAAACAAGTATGTCTTCAGAACGAAATCATAAACCAGTTGAAATCTTTCATATAATTTTTAATGGTAAGGTTTGCATGTGTATGCATGTGATGCACTTATATGTTATAGATGTGCACACAGGCCAGTAATATAGCTGTTGCTGATTTTTGTACAGATCTCTTAATATTTGTTTTCTGTCATAAATTAGTGGACAGAACTAGAGTCCTTGTGTAGCAGTGAAAGGTGGTAAGTAATTAATACTTGACTGAAATCCATAGCCTAAGTCCCATTGGCTCCAACAGAAGAGTTGGTACTTCTGTGACAGTATGCAATGCATACTTGATAATCTAATTTTTCAAGAAAAGCTAAGGAAGTCCTGCCTACACTAAGACAAAAACAGGTATATTAAAACTGACTCAGGTACATTGTATATGTGTTTCTGCTTTAAAAATTGTTTTTAAAGGGCTCAACTCAATGCAATCTATGTAACTATAGAGACAGTATAGTTTACTAGACACTGGTCACCTAAAATTTTTCTCTTCTGCTTCATTCTGCAGGCCTTTCAAGACAAAAAGTATTAAAAGTGAAGTGAATGACAAAAAATAAAAATTCTAACCCCTCTCTTCCCTTACACTTTGTTAATGGATTTTTATTCTGAGAAAGTAATACTAGCAGCAATGTTGGATACATAACATTTAGGATCTTAGCTTGTCTCTTAATAGAAGTTGCTGTCACCTGTAAGATAATTAATAAAAATTTTGCTAACAGTTCTACTCAGCTATAACTATCCAAATGGAAAGTATTCAGAGACTTAATACTCGGGTCATACAAAGCCAGACACATAGGGAGAGTTTCTGAATGTATTTATAATACAGTCTTAGGTGGATAAGAACTAAATGATACATTATGTTATTTAGGATTACTAAAAGCCATAGGCTAAGTTTTTGGTGACACTAACATAACAAGTGCCAATCCCAAGAGTTTTCTAAAAGAAGGTGAATGAATAACAGCTATGGACAAAATATCACCTTTTTATTTTACAGAAAATTACTTTTTTTTTTTTAATTTAAATATTTCTATGCAGCATGAGAGTGTGACATGTTACCGTATGAACCATAATAAAAAGTGCTTTCTGGAATTATTCTTGGTCCTCATTTTCTGGTAAAATACTTTAAAATAATAGGCAATATTAAAAAAAACTTATGAAACACACTCAAACACTAGTATTGGAATAATATTGCATTGTGCCTTCAACACACACCAGAAAGATGCACTACGTTGGGCAGTGTGGCTTTGGTATCAGTATTTATTACAGAGGTATGAACTAAGTGCAACATACAAACATTTCTACCAGTACATACCCTATAATATAGTGAAAGGTGGTCCTGCCCATAGCAGGGGAGTTAGAAGTAGGTGATCTTTAAGGTCACTTCAACCCAAACCATTCTGATTCTATGATTTTAAAAATAGATTGTTTCAATGCACCACCAATTGCTGGCCAGCTGTAGCTCAAACAAACATAAAAAAAAAAGGCAGCAGATAACAACCTCAGATAAGTTTGAGGAACTGACTCAATGGAATGTCAATTAGAAGAGGTTTCAGGACAAGAAAATCAAGTGATCAGGAACCAACTAGTAGAATTGAATAGCAATACTCGGATGAGAAATTACTGAAGTTGTAACTCTGAAAGGTACCCAAAGCTGTACACAGGAGCAGAAGGGGACAATTATGATGCCTGCAAGACAGAGGGAGGAAATCTGGGGAGCTGCAAGAGAGATGTTCTTCCAAGCAAATGCCTTTGGAGTCAGAGACAGGTTTTACTGGAGAAAGGAGATGCACAGAGCCAGAAGGGATCCTGACCAGGGCTTGGAGTAGGTGTGGGAAGTATAGCCTTTCTAGGGTAAGTAAGAGACTCTTTTCCCAATCTTTTTCTCTCTGATCATGAAAAGGAAGAGGAAGCAGAGGGATTTTTGCCCCACAAATCCCCATCTCTTTACTAGGCCTCACTGGTGGTATCTCCACACAATGAGAAGGCTGAAGGAACAGGCAGAATTGCTCTGCACAGTCAGCCTTGGGGTGCTGCGAGCAATGGTGGGATGCACCAAAAGCTGGTTTTAAAATCAAATCAAATCAAGACCACTTCGTCTTGAGCTATGTACTTGCAAGTCTGATCTCCATATGCAGTAAATTGGCTGAAAATCTAATGAAGAATGAAAAAACAAAACAAACAAAAAAACCAACCAGAAAAACAAAAGCGAGAATATATGATTTTTTTTTTTTTTTTTAATGAAAAGGGAGATTATTAATAGATTTGCAAAGGCCGCTATTAGAACCTGTGCTTTTTAGTTTGTTAATGATACAGAGGGACTGAATTGCAGTGGAGAGCTAGGAGATAAAACTGCATATGAAATTCCCTGTTAATAAACATAATGGCATGCAGTTATAAAAAAAAATTCTTATTATAAATGTGTAATAAAAGCCTCTATGATAGCTGCTACCAATCAGGACCCCCCCACCCCAAAACTAGGAATCTCTGTGGCTGGTAATATGGAACTGAATTTCAAGCTCAGTGAAAATTAGAAAGTATGTAGCACAGAAGGCAAAAGAGAAATTGAGCATACAGTGGCATAACAATGTTCTGTAAGTTCTCATTATGCCATGAACTAAAAACTGTATGCAGTTATGGTAATTTCATCTCAGAAAGAGAAATGGAGCAGGAAAAGGTATAGCAAAAAACAATGAAGAGAATAAGAAGTATGGTATAGCTTCTGTCTGAGGAGCCGTGAAATAGGCTAAGATTTCCTGCCTGAAAAAGAGAGGATTTAGAGCCATATAAAAAGCAACAGTATCATGAAGGAGAGCATTTATTCATTGTGCCTCATACTACAGCAACTTGCAGAGGACCAAAGTAGAAATAGAAAGCAGAAATATTAAAACAGAAATAAGATTTTTTTTTTCTTATGCCTGTAAAGAAATAGAAGCCATAATGTATAGTAAATATAAATGATACACTGCAAAAAGTTTGTGATTTCTGATAGAAAAAAAACCATGCAAGAAGTTAATCAAGCCAAGTACCTAAAGTCATTCTTGTGACTTCATAAGGATTTCCTCTGTCCTGTGGGGATCTCTCATTATCCCTTTAGCAAGCTATTTTCTTTTCTCCTTTATAGATTTTGACATATGTCAGATATGCTCATTATAGTTTACTGTCAGTGAAAGCGTGTAATACTGTTAAGGTTGTTAACATCCTTTCTCTAAAAGACATTTAACTTGTTACAAAAATTGTGAAACTGTCCAGCAGCATTATAAGATCTCAACACATTAGATGTCCCAAACAATGAAGTTAAGTTGGCAAGTTGTTCATTCAGACATCCAAAGTCTTGCTTGTTTAGTGAAAATATTATTGGTTCCTAAGATATGAGCCTAAACTTTGTCAATATGCCTTAATTTATTGTTAGAAAACATAAAACAACATGGAGTTGCTTTATTTTCTATTCCTCCTCAACAAGTAGCTGCATTACCAGTGCTCATCATCATACAAAGAAGGGCTTTTACTTTTAGCCAACATGTGATTACAGTGGGTTTTGTCTTGGTTGTATTTGTATTTGGTTCATTTCCAGTGCTGAGCCTCAGATCAGCTGAGCCTTTTCCTCAAGGATGAGAAAGGGGAAATGACAGGATCCAAACTGAGCCACAGTTATCCAGGCTTAGTTAAGATCTATATTATTTACACCCAATTTAATTATCAAATCAATACCAATTTAAAAGACAATTTTAAATACCCAACTTTATATTTTTGTACTATTTTGCATTGATAAATAGTCAATAAAACAGAGAAATACTATTTTTTCAAGTATTTATTGTATAACTATACTACTTTACTATAATTTTGTTAAAGGCATTTTAATATATTAATGATCAGCATTAAATTCTTATTAGCTGTTATGATAATCCATCACCTTCACCACAGCATCATTCCAGAGTGACAATAGCCATTGAATTTATAACTGTCCACTAGAAAGAGAAGAGGTTTTAAGCCAAAAAGCATTTCTAGCATAGATTTTTTTAAGAAGAAAATCAGAGCCAAGATATTTAGCAATTCTGATCTGTGAGTCTGCTGGTCTTCAAAATTTAGTAGTCTGAAAGATATTATACTATCTTGATTTCAACATAATATAAATTGCTTATTACTTTGGAATGAAGAAAAGCAATCTGAGGTGTAAAGGTTTGGAGTCTTCTTTTTGCATAGGTTTTCCTTTCCCTAATGGATTTTCTTTTCCTTTTCCAAAATGGAGGTCTTCTATGTGGAAATTTCATTGCCCTTTCAATCCTCCCCCCAAAATTGTTTCTGCTCTCCAGCCCCAGAGAACAGAAAAAACAACATATTTGGCAGATTCTTTACACCTCCTTTCCCCACCTCCCTTAACTGGAAGCATCTTGAAAAGAAGACATGAAATGAGAAAAAGCCATCTCACAGGACATGGCAACCCAGAAAACTGTGGTTATTATTTTTGGTCCAGAATTAGGATAATTTTTTCCAAAACCTAATTTTTTTTCAGGATAGAAGAAATTCCATTTTCTAGCCAACTCTAGTGAAAAACTAATTTTCTAACTACAGAAGGTTGTTCTGAAAACAATATAAATTAACCAGATTGTATTCCTGATGCTTTTCAGATTTAAGGTTCTAATATAGTGTTTCCATTTAAAGAAAAGTTGCTGGTGCTTGTTATAGCCATGAAATCTGAGGCACTATGGACAATGACTTTTGGCAGCCAGTCTGCTTACTGAATAGTAGGGGGCATGTTTTCACTCCTGGTGTAGACAGGACTAAAAAGTATTGTTGACATTATTATGCATATATTTTGTACATAACAAGTGGGAAATTATTTTGTCCCATCGATAAAGACAAATACTTTATCATCAAGAGTCTAGAGAGAACGACTACTGAGATGGCTGTGCTTTTTGGTGGGAATGAACCATTTTCAGTATCATTTGGAATCCCATTTTGATGCACCTGTAAAAAAAGTACTGTGAGCAAACTGAGCAAGTATTTCTGGAATGTAACTGAAGATGTGAAAAGCAAAAATTAATCAGAATCGCTGGTGTACCAGGTATTTCTTTGAAACTAGAGAGAGAATTAACATCTAATGCACACTGAGTGTTTTGTAAATGCGCTGGAGGACCTAATTAAGTACACTTCCTTCAAGGAAAGGAATGTAAAAATTTATTTTATTTCCCAGGTTGGTGAAATTGAGGGGAAAAAAGTCTGCATCAGAACAAAACCTTGCAATTGACCATTTTTCATTATAATATTCTTATTTTAGAATTCAGGAAACTTACCTTTCAAAGAACTTGGGTACAGTGTGTTTGTATCTTGACTCTTTATCTCCTTTTTTTCTGCCTCTATAATAGTCATAATGTGAATATGACTGTTATAGTCAATAGACTTTCTCTACAGTATTTTCCAGAGATACCTCAATGCCAAAATCATCAGCTGGTCTCCCGATTTTATGATGATACTCTCCTATTCGGCACCTGTATCCTGCCTGGAAAGACATACCCAACCCTGGAAATTACTGTTGCTGAGTACATGAGTACAGGAAAAATAAAATAGATTACTTGAGCTCATGCAGATATCTTCCTTTGATTTGAAAACTAATTCAGGTCTATTTCCAGCTACCAATTCTCACTTGACGTGCAAAAGCTTTTCTAAAATCTTTGGCTGTATATCCAATTAAGCTGACAGTGACTCAAGGTTTGGAAGTTGCCTGGAAGGCATTGACATCTCCTACACACAGGTGTTTAATAGAACTAAAATGTAGATTTGTCTCTGCACATGGAATCCTCCAAGACCAGTTTCTGCTGTGGAGAGTACATCTCTTTGAGACTGTACTTTCAGAAAAAACTTCTTATCTTAGTGCATTATTATTGAGAGCTGCCACCTCTCTCTGATAAAACAGCATTATCTGAAGATAAACAATTCAAGCAAAATGAAAAAAGGGTTATCTGCCATTCAGCTGTGTACAAAAAAGTACGTAATGAGTCTAACAGTACAACTTCCAGTGTGTTGAGCTTCTCAGGGCTGCTCAGGCTCCAGGCTGAATCAGTGAATCCAAAGCAAGTCTTCCTTGCCTATTACATGTCTGTGTCTTGCAGGAGAAAATTCACGAGGGGAAGAAAACAGGTTCATATTTTGCGATGGTCTTAGCAAAGAAGCTAATAATACAAAATTAAGGTTGTTGGATGCTCTTTAATAAGTTGCAGTTATACAGCTGTAATAATTTAACCCCAACTGCTTTGGCTAGGCAAATTTCTCACTGGTTCATCTTGCCTCTTCCATTTTCTCCTAGCTCCCTTACCAGAACAACACCTTGCAACAATCCTCCATACTACTCTAGATTTTCCTTACTTTTCAGTCTAATGAAATTTTCTTTTTGAATCTCACCACTGACTCCCTCTTATACAAAGTGAAATTTTGAATCATGAGGCAAACTTCCCACACGTGTTGTGATGTTCCAGTTGGAACATTTTATTCTACCATTAAAGAGTATTTGTCATGGTTGAGATGTAATGCAACAGACTGTATGAAACTCTCACTGATAAGACCTGCCTACCCTGGAAAGCCTAGAGTTGATGAAGAGTGAGCTAGAGGGTAGGAGAACCACTAGAGATTCAGAGGTAACAGAAGTCGTTTACAAACTTTCCTAAAGTTCAAAGGCATTTAATCTAAACCTACCCGATTTTGACACAAAATATAATAAAATAGCTAACAGGAAATATCATGAATCAGAGTAAGAAAAAGAAGAGCCTAGAGGGAAGTGAAGGCTAGAAGTAAAGAGTACACTGTATGAGTTAAATTAGTTTTAATGTAGATACATACAACCTAAGGCAAACCTCTGCATTTGTGTTCAGTGGCTGATGTACAATGTGCCAGAGATGTGCCAGATAAAACTCCAGGCATTTCTAGTTTCAACATGAGCAATTTTTCTCATTCAAGAGAAAGAAGTTATTATTTTAATAGTGGATTTGAAATTCTCTAGCAACAGACTGTTCTTAAAATAAGTAGTTTCTAAAAGCATCAACAAATATCAATGGTGAAATATGGGCTGCAGTGAGCAGCCCCAAAACATATTCAAATTCAGAATCAGTAATTATTTCCATAAAAATAATATTCACACTCCTACTATACACAGGATTTGCATGTGAAAATTCTATATAAATTTTGTTTGGGGTATAATTTTTATATGTATATACACACACATGCGTATGTATACATGTACATATACATAAACACACACACATATATGTAAAAAATACACTGTGTATGCAGCCAGGCGTAAAGTCCTTACCAAGTATTCACAGTGATCACCATCTTTGGGGACATTTTAAACCCAGGTGGACAAGCCCCTGAGCAACCTGCTCTAGTTGACTCCACTTTTAGTGAGAGGTTGGACCAGAGACCTCCAGAGGCTCTTTCCTATTGGGAGGGAAATCAAGATCTAGCCCTTCTGGATATACTATTTCAATTGCTTCTACTGCTATATTACTCAATTTTTGTCTTTTTCCTTTTTCTTTTGTAAAAGGAACAGAACACCAACACAAAAAACATCTTTTGATTTTTTCTCCAGACAAACAAACAACAGAAAATGGAACCAGATGACTGAAAGAAAAAAAGAGAATACTCTAAAATATATCTCCTTTCTGAGAAAAAAGAAAACTGTTCATAAGTTCTCTTCCTCCTTCTGCTACTGCCCTCCTCAGGGAAGCTTTATATGAAAGAAGATACATTTCAGCAACAAAATTCATGTTAAGAACCACAGAAAAATATAATACAAAATTTAGCTTAATGCTTCTGACAATTAAAAAAAAAATTAATTAACTTTTGAGACTCATGAAAAAGCCAAAATGGGCATCCTTCTATTGTTCCACCACCTAAAGAATAACTTAAAAATTGATTTTAAGTTCAGCAATTTAGAAGAATTACTATAAACCTTGACTATTCAAAAACTGCCTACCCAAGCTGTTATCTTTGCTTTTAATTTTCTTTTAGGAGGGAATACATTTTGATTTGTGTTACAGAGATCTTCATGAGTTAGGTCCAAATGTACAAACTTATTTTGTTCAAGGGCTCTGATTATGGAATTTAACATGGCAGGTCAACAGGTACAAGGTTCAAAAGAAAATAAGTTTGCAGGCACATATATTTATGGTGAAGGGAATCTATTTGAATAATTTCTATTACATGAATGCAACCACTTGCATTAATTTTTCTCAAGGCTTCAGACATAAATTCATGTGCTTAACTGTTCAAAAGAGTCATCTGATATAACTACTTGGGCTATTTTCTTGTTTCAAATTAAGAACATTAACATTTCTGAAGGAACAGAGCAAGGTCAAAAACTTTAGATGTTCATTTTCTGTGTTCATTTTCTGTGTTCATTATTGCTATATATCTGTAAAATAATTTTCACGGTTTTTTTTAGACAGTAAGCTTTCTGTGAATTCTTTTTCTTGAACAACAATATCTTAAAAAACAAAACCAGGTTAGCATAACAGAGAAGTTAGCCTAAGTAGAAACAGGACTTGAACAGTGATTTGTCTTCAGGACTTTTAAATGAACCTTCTAAATCAAAAAAGTGGGCAGCTATCTGTGTCAGTTTTTCTTATAGTCTATAAGAAACTTCACAGTTAAATGAGAAAATACTTTCTGGGTTCTATTCTGTTATCTACTCTATAGTTCAACTGTCTCAGGTGTCAAGTATTTTCATCTGCAAGTGAGGTCAGATGAGGTCATTATATCCTTTAAAACCCAGAAGACAGTGCTGCAGAAGGCGGCACCCCCTGATATGGAATGATTATTTTTATTACTTGGTATTTTCTCTTCTGTTTAACTAGAGTACTCACTAAGTTCGTACACGCATACTTGCAGGAGCAAGTATGGGAATACAGTGCAGTAAAAGCCACTAACGCTAAATCCCTTGAGACATCAAAGTTCCAGCACAAATTTCACAGGAGTAACACAGAGACTAAGCCATCCAGATTCCTCTCAACTTCTCAGTCCCACCACCCAGCTACCACAGCTCTCCCAGCTCAGGGCGCCGAACTGGAGAAGGCTTGTCCATAAACAAACGAGTGATTGCGACTTTAAAATTCACCCCAGGATATACCCAGGAACAACTTGCTGCCTACCAGCAGTTCCCCGTCCCCTTCAGACCCGTGTCCTTCACAACCCAGAGCCTCTTCTGACCACCAGGAACAACTTTCTTCCACCCGAATGGCAGTAAAGTGTACAGTTTTCAATCTCTTGCAGAGGAGATATTTGACTCCATTCTGGAGTATTTACTAGTCCTTCACGTCCTTTCATGCCACAAAGTCATTTCATTACTCACCAATCATTTTGAAAAAATATTCAGTAAAAACACAGTTAAAAAATTCTTGAAATATGTGAACAGATGACTCCTTTTCAGTTACCAATCTGGCCAATAACTATATGGTGCCTTAATGATGCGCATAAGAAAGAAAGAATCTCTAGTATGACTTATGAGCAACAGCTGTCCTTTCAGATTTTCAGAAAGACAAAGGATACTATATAGATTGCCATGAAAAATGCTTCTGATGTCCATAACAATTAAATAATTAAATCACGTCTTTATGTAAAATAGCAGCAGCTCCATTCACACATCAGTTAAAGATAATATCCCGAATTTCCCCCTAAACTCCTTAGCAGCAGATTCTTGTTATTTTTAATAGTTAAATGTTTACTAGGTTAAGAAAAAGACTGAGTAAATTCATATATCTTCACTGAAAATTGTAGTCAGCTGACGTTTACTGAAACTTGCTTTCTCTCTTCTAAATGCTAGCACAGCACACACCAACTGCGTATCTAATCATAGGTTACTAAAAATAACCTAATTTAGATAATACTAAGAAATAAATCTTGGAATTTCAGATTTAGAGTGTAGGCATTTAAGACTGTATTGTCAGTTATACCACAAATTTCATCTAGGACTGAGAAAGGGCTGGAGACCAAGCCCAGCAGAGGTATAACTGATATATCTACCTAAAGCACTCCTCATCATCATTATTGCTGGAGGGAAGGGAAGGTGGGGGGAGAGAAAAAAACATAGCCCCAAATGCCCTCCCTGTTGGCAAATGAGGTGAAAAAAGAAATCATTCACATGTCTAGCTTTCCTATTTAATGTCCATTAAAAAATATGCAAGAAAGACCATGCAGCTCTATTTATATATGAATGCAAATAAAATTAAGCATATCAAGAATATTTTTTAAAAATGAAGAAAAATGCACATGAAGAATTTTTTATAGATCTGGTGCATTTTGATAAACAGAATTGGCACAGTCTACAACTAAATGTACATTTTTAATGAGTATCATTTTTTTACCTCCAGTTTTAGTGCTGAGATCCTGAACGCAGAAAGCTCCAGTGCTGGATACTGCTTGTTTCTTTTCTGATTTTTCTTTTCTTTCCTTATTTTTTTTTTAATTTATTTTTTGATAGTTTAAAGTACAGAAAGATTCCAAGACAGCCTTACCTAGATGAAGAGAATCTGGATTTCAGACATGACCTCCCTCAAATCTTTGGTCAATAAAAGAAAAAAAAACCAAACCCCAACAAAAACCAAAATGAAGGAGCAAACAAACAAACAAAAGAGCCCAGTCCCAGTTAGCTCCTGCTAGCATAAAAGTTCAGATTTCGCTACTGAGATCATTGCTCTATTCTAAGCAGTTTTGCTCAATGTGTGATTCTAACAAAAACACCCTCTGCAGCTGGAGGGAGCCTTAACTAAGCACAAGCCTGTCAAGCTTTTCCCAGTGACTTCTGTCTACTAAATTCAGACTGATGTTTTGTGAAAGGGGCCTCAACAACCAGGCCCAGATTGCCTGAAAAGTATTTCCTGCCTTTGAGAGAGAGGGAGAGAGAGACAGCGAGCCTGCCTGCCTGCCTGCGCCAGGGAGAGGGAAAGGGAGAGAGCGCAGAGATGGGGGGAAAGAAAAAAGACGGCAAGACCGAGCATTTCAAGATATTCAGCTTAATATGCTGCTGGGCGATTTCTGTCAAACGGGAAGATCTGTGCCACAGTTACATAACGTAAAAGTGTTTTCAAGCTCCTCCCTCTGTTGTTTTTTTTTTCCTTCGAAAAATTATTTTATGCATCTCTAACGTTCATGCAAAGATAACAGTTGTCCAGAACAACAGAAGAAAGGCTCTGAAACGCCTGGTCTTCGGCACCAGGTAGTGAGAAACAGGCAGAGAACAACACGGTCTAAACTCAATTAACACATTGCATTGACAAAGAGTCTAGTGCTATTCTGACGAGCATATATACACAGTTAGAGAGATACCATTTACACGCGTATGCTAAAGTTGTATTCCTACTCAAGAGAATAAGCTGGATCTGAGAAAATGAACGTTACGGTTTAAACGCAGTCATATTGCAGGCAGTGGTATATGTTGCTTTACCTCTTCTGAGAATCCTCCAGAGTCACACAAATCCAGCTCTGCAAAAGCAAAAGGACAGACTCCATCTTGATCATATTAGTATTTTGCTGACATAAAACACTTGTAACTACTTCGTTCCAGTTTGACAGGGTGCCTGAATCACGTCTCCAGAGTAACCCACAGCATCTACATCCTTTGCTCTATACAAATGCAGTGAATATCATCTGTTTATCTTTTCTGCTTTCTTCTGCCTCCTCTGAATGACTTCCTCTTAGCTGTTCCAGCCTGAGAACTTGGATTACCATTTGGTTTTGATTAAAACCAGACGGACAGCTCTGTAGAAGTTTGAGGGTAAGCTAATGGAAATGACTTGTATGGCTTTAATTAGTGTATCTATTAATAATAAATATTAGCTACCCATACAACAAATTCTACTAACAAACACATGCAAAAAACCATCTTTGGTCACTGGTCTCATATTTAAGTGAAATAACTTACTCAGTTTTTATTTTGTTTAATTCAATGTGAATCATAATGGTAATGACCATGTGTGATTTCCAAACTACAGGGTGAAGGCAACTCTTTTTTTTCCTTTTCTTTAAAGAAAGAAAGAAGTGTTGTGGCCAAGTTTAATCATCTTCCCAGGTGGGTTGGTCATACATAATTTACATTCTGATGACCCCTTCAGCCGGTGTAAACCTCCTTTATTAATTATTGCTCCGAGTAAATGATTTTACCATTACTGATCAGGTTATTGATTGGAATCTTTGGCCTTTGGCTGGCCTTCAGAGGGAGCTATAGAGATGCAAAGGTAAGACACCGCATGCGCTATGCTACACAAAATAGCGTCTGGACATTTAGTGACCAGAAAGTCTCCATTCAGCAGGCCTGCCACAACTGGGACAGGATATTTATTCTGAAAGGAGATAGGAAAACTTCATAATTATTAACTGCTGATACATGAGCTTTCTACCAACCTCCAACAACTGCCTTTTAACTGTTTATGTAATGCCTTCATTAGCTCAAATGAGTCTTCTCGAGGGCATTTCTTCAGTCAAAGAAAAGCCAGCCCTGTAGGGCTGTCTCCAGCTCCCACTAATATGGTCATATCTGGAGCTAATTTGTCAAGCTTTAGTTCCTCAGCATGTGGAACTTTGTGCTAAAGTCTGCTAAATTTGCCGAATGTGGTCTTCATTGTCGTACATGTAATTTTATATAGGCATTTTTCAGCCTTAAAATTACAGTATTAACTTTAAAAGTTAGTTGCAAAATTATGCAGGCCCAAATGGAAGTGGGTTTGAAATTTTTCCCAGTAGCTTTCATGTACATGGATAGTGGAGGTAGACAACCTTAAGTGAAATGACTTACCAGCCTAACCTCTGCATCTTCAAAGAGGGAGATCTTTGAAGCCCATAAAAGGAAATGGCATATGTGGTGGTAAACTCTGGACAGTCAGAAGTGCAGCCCCAGAGGTAAATAACTTTCCGGAATTATTTTTAACTATATTTGGCTAGCCCGAGATCTGAATGCATAACTTTTACTCTACTGTAAAGTGTGATTTATACTATTTTCCTGAAAGATTTCCAGTTTGGAATTCAGTGAATACATTACATGCTGCAAAGTCACACATTTTAGTTGCAATTATGCAATTGCATAAATTGCACAATTTTGAAATTTATTTTTTATGGGGATCAAAATAAAGCAAAAAACCTTCAGTTTCCTTACAGTTAAAATTTACTAAGAATGTTGGTTTTTATAATACAGAAAAAGTGATGAAAAATTGAAACACGTGGTTCCAA
>NW_010972875.1:9058689-9082333 GCF_000737465.1 Haliaeetus leucocephalus
TAAACCGGGTTTCCCCCCCCCCCCCCCCCCCAATATTTCAAGACAGAATTTTAATTAAGACTGTTTTCTTCTAATTATTTTTCTTCAGCTAAACTTCACTTAATGTTCCACCTGGAAGCTTTGATTTCAATAAAATAGGGTTTTTTTGCAGAAGCTGGTCACAGGAATAAGACAGATTAAAAAAATACATAAGTGAGGATATATTTAAAAGTTACAAAATTATTAGGATATGGTCTGTTCTGTGAAACAATTTCAAAGACAACTTGCTTTCAAATGTTCTAATGCTTGATTTGAGCTTAAAAAGAGAAAAGAAGGACATCATAGACAGTGTCTGTCCATTTCCTGTCTGTCTAAGAAAACTGGGGACAGACTGCCTCTCATATATCTTTTCCTGCTATCACATCTACAGAAAGGAGGAGAATAACCAGAGTTTGGATACTTGTTCTAAGCTGCTTTAATAAAACTTTATAATGATAACAATAAAAAAAGCTTATAGCAACATTTTATGGTGAAAAAGAACACACGGAATCAGAACGTCTAAGTCTGAAAATCTTAAGAATTCTCTTGGGTCTTGGACAATCAATAGAACTGAGAAAAATAAATAGGGGAATGGAGGAGTAACAAGAAACAAGGTAATTCACTAATGAGACAAGTTAATAGCACTGCTGTACTTTGTATGCAGTGATAGAATGCACTTCAGTTGCAGTCAGACTGACTATACTAAAATGTTAGAATTAAGCTCCTTGTTATTTCTGAGCTTAAACACAAAGATGATCTGTTTTGTTGGTACCTCTGCAGCTCAGAAAACCATATGGCTCAAAGCTAGGCCATATAAATCAGGTATTCAGAAAACTCTAATTTCTGTTTAAGTAATGTTAGATGAAGAATTATAATATTATATTATTATAACAACTATATTTTATTTCTAAAATAATTATAAAATGAGAATAATGTAGTAAAAATTATCTATATAATGTTATTTATCCACAAATATAAAATATTTTCTGTCATACTAATATAAGCTGAGCACACTCCATGACATATTATGGAGAGAGAAACTAAAAATATGCTACTTACATGATCCTATGTAAAATGAACTACCAAAACAATTTAAAAAAATGGGAAAAATTCAAAGTATTCAAGCAATTTGACTTGTAGCTGTACACAGATATTAGTATAATGCAGATATGGATATTTTCAGCTGCTCTTTATTTGTCTGAAGATGTGACTGTTCTTTCTGGACCTAGAACTACACATGGTGGTAGGGCTCTTCCATAACTCAGTTCTTGCTGAGTCAACTCCTTAAACAAATTGATTAAAATTTATCCAAATTATGAAGCTGGTTTATAGAAAACCATTAACACACAATATAGCTATGGTTTATTGCATGCAAAATTCAAACTTCTTCAGTGAAACAGAATCACCAGGGTTTGTGGACTGACCTAATTTGTTTTCATGCTTAAAAAACAACCCTCCTAAGGAAAAAAAAAAAAAGGGAAAAGAACACTTGAAGTCTTACTCTCATTTGTCTTGAGCAGTACAAGTTGCCATATGCCTCGTAGAAAAACATGAAAGCTTTGCTGACATCTTCCTTTTTTTTTCCTAAATAGTGTAAGTTAAACCTGAGATATTTCCCCTAATGACTGAAGTATAAGAAAAAAAACCCAAACCAATGTATTTTGTTTTAATACACCTGGAAACTGCTGAAAGTACAGCAAAACAGAGACAGGCAGCTCTCTATATTTTAACCATTTTCAAAGTTTCAATATTTGCTTTTGCTTCACAGCAGAATTACCTGATTTCGTAAAGTATTTCACACTTTTGCATTTCATACTGTATCAAGTATACCATTTTGTTCATGCCAAGACATTTCATGAAGTTTTGGATTTGATGAAATCATTATGGATAAAACACAAGAGGAGCAAGGGATAGAAAAGGAAAGAGAAGCACTCATCAGGCATACACAGACTGGCATAAGAGAAAGGCTGGGGGCAGTGGCCAGGTATGAAACACAGATTTTATGTACTTGTTCTGTTCAGGGTCACGAGCACGTCTCCTATCTCCTTGCTAGGTCCCAGTGCACTGGACTACAGTATAAATGTGTTACATGAAGAAGTCTAAAAAAGGCTCTTTACAATTTCCCAGTTCCAATAAATTCATAAATGGGTATTTCAGCAAAATGACATACATTTGATTATGTTAAGGCTACATCTATATGCAAAACTCTTCACTGCCAAGACTTTATGAACAGGATATAATTGGAACTACTTGAGAAATGTCCTCATCAACCTTTAGATAGACACTTTTCAGGACTCAAACTCACTAGGAGAAGCAACAATATCTGTATGTATCACTCTGTATCACTAATGTATCATTTAAAAAAACCCCAAACAATTCTAAATAAACTGTTAATTTGGAATTTGCTAATTACATTCCTGCAATTTGGAATATTGAATTCTAACTGTCAAAGAACCTAAATTTCTCAATAATTTAGACAGAAACATTTAAATCTTTGTTTAAATGCTTTTAGTCTTGCACGTGCTTATATACCTTCCTGTTCTGAGTGACATGTTAACAAAGATTATCATTAAGCCATCAAAGGGAAAGAAGAAAGTTAAGGCCATTTTGTTTTTTATTCAAAGATCCTAATTTTTCCACAGAAGATAAACTCTGAAATCCAAAGCTGCTCCTGAGGCAGGCACAAGCACCAAAATAATATGCCAAATGAGGATTAATATTGATTAAAAGAATGAAATGTCATCCAAAATGGGTAGATGATAAACCTTACACAGATTACCTATTTTTAGTACTGTTTGTTCTGTTTCCTGTTTAGGACTTTTTGACCATTCAAATTCAGGTTTGAATGATCAAAAGAAGGATTTTGTTTATAATATATTAGGCTATTTAAAGTGTGTTTGTCAGAGTTGCTTACATTTTCCTTGACGTGAATTGTTAGCCATTGCTCCAAACAAATCTCACTCCTTTTCAAGCTTCAAATATTGGTAGGAGTTGATGTGTTAGTATTTTAAAACCTTTTCTTCATTAATTTTCACATGAAATCCTTTCAAGCTACTCCATTTTAGGGTGGATGCAATTAAACATCCTAAGGGCAATGAAACTTGGCTCAAATTAGATTTCAAGTCTACCTGTTAGTGGACATGCTGGTTGATGAATACAGCTTTTCTTGTGTTGGTAAACTGATGACAAATCCTGTAAGAGTACAATTACTGCAGTCCCCACGGAAATAAAAACTGTCACAATCTACAACTTTAGGTTTCTAGATAAGTAACACCAAAGTTCAGCAAGACATTGCAAAGCTATTTGGTTGATACTGTTACACAATGATGTAAACTGAAGTTAAACCGCAGTTTCAAGAGCTAATTGAAGAATAAGTGGTTCCAGTCTCACTGGAATATGCTATCCAGATTTTGGCCTTGCTTCTACCTTTTAGTAATCGATCAGCATATCTGTCGTAACTTGGCAAAAACTCAGAAAGCTGTGTATTGCTGAACTGTATCTTATGTTTCCTGTTGTGAAGGCTCTGTATCTTCTGTTCTGGGGATGTCTTTCAAGCAATTATTAATTTTTAAATCAAGCCCCTGTGAAGACAATTTTTGTTTTAACAATCACAAATTTCAAGCAAAAGTAAAGCATGAAGATGTAAATAACTGCCCTCTGTTTTCAAGTACCATACAAGGATATTGTGGTTACAAGATGAGTTAAAAATGATCACATGGGTGCAGGTGGTACATTTTCTTTCTGTAGAACTGACAGGCACTGATAAAGCAGAATACATGCTTACATATGGTAAATATTAAGGATAGTGCCATTGAGTACGAGTAGATGATATGCAGTCAGGTTCTTCAACAGTCTTCAGTGCTCAGTGAAGACAATTCTTTCCTTAAATCTCATTTGTATGAATGTTCTTGGAAGAACATTGAAGTACATTTACTTGAAAAGTCACGTTTTGTTGCTGTTATTGTTCTTGTGATAGGATCAAAATAGCTGCACTAAACTCAGGGGAGATGCTTCAATTTACAGCAGTTGAGGATGTGGTCTATTTGTTCCAGACTTTTGCACGCTATTTGGATTCATCCTTCCTAATTGCTTTCAGACCTGTGGAATGACACAGTCTCTCAATGGCTGTGTCTGTTCAGCATAACCTACATGAGATGTTTTAGACCTAGAATCATAGAAACATTTAGATTGGAAAAGACCTTTAAAAGCATCTCATCGAACCGTTAACCTAACACTGCCAAGTCCAAGTCCACCACTAAGCCATGTCCCTAAGCACCACATCTACGTGTCTTTTAAATACCTCCAGGGATGGTGACTCAACCCCTTCCCTGGGCAGCTTGTTCCAGTGCTTGATAACCCTTTCAGTGAAGAAATTTTGCCTAATATCCAATCTAAACCTCCCTTTGTACAACTTGAGGCCATTTCCTCTTATCCTCTACCGATTTGTTGTTGTGTCTCTGTATTTGTATTTACCATTAACTATTTTTTTTTGTCCACCTATTTAAATGGAATCTAAAAACATAAAAGCTGTTGATCCACTTCCTAAACCCTTTTTCTGTGGTTAGACGCATAAGAGCATTCAATAAAATCCAGAGGCTTATAATTCTCTCTCATTGTAATAACATGTAAGTTTGCAGTGGGTGAATGGAGAAACACAGAGTCCTCTTCCCAGCTTCTGGGAGTGCTTGCAGTAAGAAAATATGGCAGTGGACTTTTTCCTAGGAATTAATCTAAAAAAATTACCAGAGCACCAAAAGAATTTAACAAGTACAGAAAAAGCTCAGCAGAAAGTCTTATGAACCATTAGGTCAAATCCAGTTCAGACAGGTATATTTCAACAGTGCAATTCAATTAGAGGAGACAAAAATCTACATTAGTAAAATTATTATCATGGCTATGTCTGAAGGGAATGGATAAGAAAACTGAACTCTTCATCAACCTGTAGACTATTTGCAAAAGAACAGATGATGAACACAGAAGCAAAAACACTATGTGTGTTATTGTTGTTGCTGTTTTTGTTTTTCTTAGTACAAAGGCATAAAATTCTTATGCTGCCACTGTTTGCAGTATTGTCTTCTGATGATGTTAACCATATTTTATGCAAAGTTTTCTACATGCTTTATCAGTCTACTAAAACCACACAGCTATTTCCAGAAAGAATTAGGAATTTACAGACCATTGTCTTTATACATGACTGTATCCCTTAACCTCATCATTGTCAATGAATAATTGCTGAAAATACTGAATTTTTTCCTAGCTGTTTTCAGCTTCACATGTGACTCTGAATGAAATACCAAACACTGAGCAACAAGATTATAATTGTAATGTACAACAAAGGCATTTCTAGATTATTCAGTTACTGCATGCTTATCTAGGAAAAAATTTATTCGTAAACCTTTATGGAACATAAATGATAACTAACTACACTTTTAACAATGAAACAAACATCTTGGTGATCATTATTAGCAAGAGACTATGACAAACTAGTCATTATAGTCCATTATTAATTTTGTATCAGAGCTTAAAACCAGAAAATTAAAACCAAAAAGTGATAAGAAATTGGTTTAAATCTTGTATGTCAAATCTCCTGCTTATAATGATCCATCTGCAACCATCTATTGACTTTATATGCTGCAGCCATTCCAAATCACTTGACAGACTGAGGGACAGAGAGCCGAGGAGAACTATGCAAATTGAGTTATGATCACTTCTGTCTATATCTTAACTCAAGGGATGTCCAGTTAGGTTAGGTTATGTGGAGAATGGCCAGTGGACTGCATCTTGCAAAATCTTAAAATATTTATTACTTCAATACTGCTGTTAGGGAGAACATTATACAACCCTATATATGTCCAGGGAAACGTACATTTTATTTAAATGTCTAGGGAGTACTTTCCACTCGTTAAAGTTGTGCCAAATATACCATTAAAAAACCAAAAATGTGTTGTACTAACTTATCTGTGGCTTCAATAATGTTAATCTGCTTTCCCGGTTAGGTGTCAGTCTGCTGAAGCTCATGATTTTAAGATGCACACCTAGCTGAATATGTGGTACTATTGTCAGTTTTCATCCTATACTGCATAAAATGACAAGGCCCTGTTTGTTTTGCATTTGGATATGTACACACTGTTCAACATTTCTACAGAATCCATAAAGTTTGTGCAAACTCTGCCTTTATTTTCTCTTCTGCAAAATACCCTAAAAATTTGCTGTTTCAGTATCACATTTCATTCCATTAGTAATCTGTTTCATCTAGAGAGTCAACAAGAAAATACTTATAGTGGTACTGTGTTTGTTCTTAAAACAAACCAAGCAAGGCAGTTAGTCTGTTTCCTGAGAAAATACTTGGGAGACATAAATATAATTACCACTGTTTTCTTGTAGAAACCACCGATTACTCAAAATAAATTCAGCCTTCCCAAACAATAGGGAATTATTGGATTACTTCAGACAGATTCCTTCCTGGTGTCATTTTATTTAGCTTCATTAACCTTTGTTGTGCTGTGCTGCCTTAAAACAGTTTGCATAATCATTAGAAGAAATACATTATTTGACAAGTGGTCATTTACATGACAATATAAATCATCATATATGATGACTGAAAATTCAATCTATACAAAATGCAGGATTCATTCAGCTCAAAATTATAAGTTTTGAATACAGAGGGAACTGCATAGGTACATCCAGTGAGAGTTCCAGGCTTCCAAAAGGATAAACTTACATTCCAGAAATACATTTAATTTGGGCCAAATACATTTATAGTTTTCATATATTTATACCTTTTAATGCTGTACTTATGGAATCAAATTTTGGAGTTACTGCCTCAAAGATGAAGATTTCTGTGTTTTTTAGAAAAAGAGCATGGGGGGGAAGAAAATTAAATATTTTTGGGCAGGGAAAAATCCTTCTATAATTTGTATTTTTATGTAGCAGGGATCTTTCAACAAAAGGAACAGAAAGGGTATTTTAACAAAAAAATTAAACACCAGAAACATTCTATTTAAGTAGAAAATGAGACTAGGCTTATAACTTCAGAGTACAGGTAATATTGGTACACAAATAATTATAAATTACATTTCTTATAGGATAATCATTTATTCGTAGCAGCTAAATGTATTTAGATATATTTGGATACTGAAGCATGTACCGAACACTACATTTATGGGTGGCAACTGAAAAATCCTAATTAGATAAAGTAAGAAAGTCTAAGCTAGCATTTTTCTTTCCATTGAAGAGAACAGTACAAAGTAGAAGAATCTTCAGAACAATTATGTACCTACAGTACTAAGCTTAAAATTTATAAAGTTAACTCCTTTTGTTTGTAGAGAGACTTCTTTGACAAAGAGGTAGTCATTCTCATTTCTGTGAACTACAAGCTCATATCAGTACTTTATTTTTCTGGTAGCATGTGGACAGTCTAATTCTTTATGCCAACAAAAAAAGCTTTGAAAAAAGTTAAGATGCCACACTTCCCTAACAGAAAGGTATTACAAAAGATGCTTTCTTAACTTCCTTGGTTTTATGAAACGTATTATTCGTTAATCAAAGGCAGCAGCTCCTCAACAAAACACCACAATACGAAAATCTCTGTTATATCAATGTTACTGAAATTTAATATGAGTTTGATACAAGAAAACTGCAGTCTATGAATGACTATACATGTTATCAGGATTTTAAACAACAGAAGGAATTGTGGTCTGTTTCTAGTGGTTTTGTCAGTACCCATATAGGTTCTGAAAATTGGTAAGAATGAAAAGGTCCCATATCCACCCAATCTCAAACACTTTCAAAGACATATATAGAATTGTGCTGGACCTTAGTCCTGGAGGAAAAAATGTTTATATAAAATGCTTTTTAGATATTTTAGCTGAAATGGAAGTTTCTCAAAAAAATTAAAAATTAGTAATATGACAGCAACTAAAGCAGATGCATATCCAGTATGCAAATTACTTCACAGAATAATGCATTTAGACATAAGGTTATTAGCTATCTCAATTTAAAAAAGCAACTATAAAATCTCTACTAATTAAAGAAATAATTACTAAATTATCAGTTGAGAAATAGAATGGCTATAAATAATTCATAAATAAATTAAATATCCTTTTAGTACCAAGAACATATTGACACTAAGTCATGGACCAGAATCTGCCTTTAAACTTGAAATGATGGGGTATGTGGGATGTGGATGAAATTTGGCCATGTATATCAGTACAGTCTCTGTGCATGCCAACCCACGGAGTTGAAAGACATATAAGTTAATTCTGGAGTTAAGACCAAAGTTGTCATTGTGTTACTGCAGATGTATGCAGTGTTGAGCGTTGCCTCAGACTGGGTTTTAGTTATGGAAACCAGAAGGAATTGTTTGCTGACTGTCTGCATCCCCGCACTGTATGGGGGCACAACCCCCCACCCATGTGCCTAAGCGAAGGCTCATCATCTCACCCTGTCCTGGCCCCTGTGGCCCACAGCTTCCTAGAGAGCTCTGAGAAAACAGCTTTAAGTCCTCCTGCAACTTGACTTGCTTTTGGAAAATTCAGTCTAGATGAGAATATAAAGGAATCTAGTCAGTGAGCTTAGTCTGCTAACAACAGCAAGCAAGAATAATTTAGACATTTCAGACATCAATCTGAATAGTATTTTATACTCTGCAAAGCATGTTTTATAATCTTTAAGCTACTCTTAACTATGACTCTCTGATTACAGACCATCCCTTCCCTTCTAACACTGATTTTTGAAGTTTTTAATGTACAGTTTTTACTTACATAGAGGCAGAAGAAGAATTTGGTTTTAGAATTTGCTTTAACATGAAACTCTGGTAAAAACATAAATATAGAAATTCCAGATGACACATACAATAGTCTCAGAAATGCCATTTAATTCCCTATTGATAACTTGTGTATTTGTTTTTATGAATATTTTTGCAGTATTCCAGAAATTACTACTTATGTTTTCCAAAAAAAACCCAAATCAACAACCATATAAATCATCACAGGTTTGGTTCCAAGAATCATTTTTATTTATAGACTAGAGGTTCACAGCTGTGTTTAAAATTCCTGTTAGTACCATACTTAGTGTTGAGATCATACCAATTACAAAAGATGGAGAAAGATTGACGTGCTACAAGACATTAGCTAGATTTCAGATAGGAGATGGGATCTGGGATGTGTCTGCAAAGAAAGAATTATTGAAAAATTAAGTGTGGTGTAGATGCATGTTTTTGATTTTTTATTAGGAATTCTGTGGGTGCAGATTTTAAAAATACATAGGAAATAGTAACCATAAACATAAATGAGATTTTGTGGAAGAGAACCACTTTAGTATAACACTTTACTAATATTGCAGACATAAAAAGCCTCCAGGGTGCAAAGATAGGCATTTAAGCATAATATAAATGTTCACACAAAAGTATATATGAAATTGCATGTTGTTGTTCTTTAAATTTACTGTCATTTTATTCAGAATTCTGATGGATTAAGGAAGGTCCCAATTCATGATTCACATTCCCTAAGGCAGCACACTGAGGACAACTTTTCCTCCATTTGTAATTAGATCTATCAAGGGCTATTAAACAAAGACACAGACTCTGGCTTGAGTTTCTGAGCTAAATTGAAGACTTTTGAGGAAACTGGAGGGCTAAAGAAAAGAACTACCAGGTAAATCCTCTTTGTGAGGTGGCTCTGTTCTTATATTCTTTCATGACTTGCCACTAGTAGGAATCTACTCCTGGCCACTGTGAGAGACAGAATATTGAGCCAGATCAACTTTTGGTCTGACCTAGTCTTGCTATACAGTACCACCATCCTTATGTCATGTTTTCTTATGACTACCTTCTCCTTGTATAGAATATCCAATTACAAATTCGAGAAAATCTAACATTTCTGACAACCCTTTGCCTGTTTTTATTTCCCCCATGTAGATATAAAAGAAAAGGCTGAAACTTACAATATTTGTTAACATTTTAGTTGTCTATTTTGTCTGCTCAGTAACCTATTAAAAACTGAGAATACTTAACTTCTTTTTATGAACAAGCTTTTTTCTAATTGGTCTTTCTGAAAACTTGAATACAGCAAGGAATGCGTCTGCTGGAACTTGAAGAAGAGATGACCAGGCAAATGCACACACTGTTTCCTGAGCTCTGGATGAGGTTTCAGTGGCAGGAATGTGTTTAGCCACTCCAGCATCTAGGCTGGTGTTGAGAAGTCTGCTTGTTGCTGTGTCCCAGATGAGGTGGGACTCGCCACAGATGCGTGGTGAAGGTAACCCCTCCTGCCTCTCTCAGCAGGGGGAATAAAATAGTTCATCCCCTCCAAGGAATTCATGGCACTTTCCAGGGGAAGACTTCCTCCAGTCTATTCTGTATGAAGGGCAGCATCTGATCCACTGAACACAGAGCTAGATGATGCTGGGAGAAAAATACCTGGATTGCCCCCTCCTTCTCCTAATTCCAGCAAGTGTTAAAATTGCACCTACAGAAATACCTCCCATTCATTGCAATTGGCTGCTAGTACTGAAACCTCAGAAAAACAGGCATCAACTCCATTTGTTCTCTAGACCCCACTACCTCCCTACAACACAGTTTGAGATAGCTAGCTGTTATAAAGACAGCTAAGAGCAATTTCAAAGCACAAGTGTGCACGTATTAAGCCAAAAGTACAGAAAGCAATGAGGCAAATGTGAAAATATTTTTATTCTAGTCCTTCTAGTTGCCAGATGGCAATTAGAAGAATACTGTGATGAAAACAAGGAGGCCATCAATAGCTGTAGCAGGTTTTTTTGAATGTGGTTTCCACCCAGGAGTGGGATAGGACTCTATGGAGACAGTGCAATCACTTAATGCAGATTTTGTTAGTGGATCAGGGCATATGCTCACTTTTTGGTAAATATGAGCAAAAACATATCTGCAACATGAACATTAAGTGGGCTGGGAGATCACAGCCACACATTACATACCAGTTCAACCACATTGCATACATCTCAGCTTATGCTGAGATATATATTTCTTAGAAAAGCTTTTGGTTTAAACAAACAAACAAACACCCCCCCCCCCCAAAACAAAAAAAAAAAAAAAACCCCCTCAACATTTAAATTAAAACCAGAGGATTTGGTGGTTTCTATATTAATCTGCCCCAGAATCCATAAGGAAAATAAAATGCAAATAATGTCTCCATGAAATGAAATTAAATATCTGATATGTAACTGTCGAAGAAAAAGATGTTGATGATTAAGAGTTAAATCTATTATTTCTGCATCGCATTTAACTAGTTTACTATTTCACACAAATGTCAAGTTGCTTCATGAAAAGCGGGGATAATCAAGTCTGATTTCTTATGGTATTGTCTCTTACACTTAGATTCTCAATGCCCCAAAGGATTTGAACTCTCATAGAATGCTCACTCTCAGTAGCTTTCACTCTCCTTCAAAGCTCTTTGAGCCTAGTATTCCTGAACTGGCAGCAACTAGCCAATAGGTTCAAAAGTTATAGACAAGACAGATATACTCAGAGTTGCATACATCTCATCTATTTGAGAAACTGACCTTAAAAAGAAAGGATTTTGAAGAAAGAGCTGGGCCTAAACAATGTTTTTGAAAAACAGAGAAGATTAAACAACCAAAATGCATGGAGACTGTTAGGAAAAAAACCCAACAAACAAACTAGGAAAAAACAACTGAAAGACAAAATTTCATCCACACTCTTCTAAAACGGAAATTTTATGTTCCTTTACTCCAAATAGCTTTATTTTTAAAACATCCTTCCTTATTACTTATCTTTAACAGCTAATACTGTGAAAAACTAGAGACATGTTTTGATTCCATTCATATAAAGTTTTATGTCCAGACAAGTCTTCTTCCGTTTTTTCAAAAATGCCAGTGAGCCAAGACTATCAGCTATTCACAGAGCTTTTCACTCACTGCTTGCTGTATCAGTGTCTACATGATCTTGTGGTCTATGTAGTCTGGTTGTGGACCACAGTGGTTATGTCTACACTGGTAAGTAGTGCTGACCAATAAAAGTAAACCTGTAGAGGAAAATAGCTGAGGAAGTGAGATCTACTTTATATGCATTTCAGAGGTTTTGTTTCTTTGAACTAGTGCCCTGAGCAGGATGTATTAGGTGTGCTCTATGTGATGCACTTTAGTTTCATCCTCAAGGGGGGATGATCCTTGAGCCTGCTCTGTAATGCAATGCAAAACATAGTAAAAAGGGATGACTGAGAGATTTGTCTGAAAATATGCTCCTGATTTGCACTAACCTGCTAGTGTAGATGTATTAGAAGCCTGGAAAAAAAGAAGAAACCTCAGTAAGGGACATTCTGAAACATGTCTCAAGGGAAGTTTTGTTGGTTTTGTCAGGGGGAGGAGGGACCTTAGCTCTTATTGATCTTGATTAGACATTGGGGTGATTTGCTAATCTGTCTTTAAAGATGCAATTCATTGAATAAATTATAATTACCATTATGATATTTTTTCACTAAAAGCATTACTGATTTTGAGTAGAAAATAGAATCACACACAGCTTTCATCTTGAAGGGTTTCCACTTCCCTTTCTGCAGAATAAATATTCTATTCATCCCTTGCTGATGCTTTCTTCCTCTTTCCATTCTTGATATTTTCATTGGCAGTATTTGATTCTTGCATGGTATTTTAAAATAGAGTACATTTCTCCAAATTTAGCTTGGTAAGACTTTTTTTTTTTCCTCTCTCACAGATTTCCTACTTTTCTTAGTCTGACTACCATGACTGTTCAGAGCTTCCCAGCTGCTAGACCTTCTAGAAATGGCAAAACTGACAATGATAAAGACTGTTTTCACAGCTTTTTTTCAAGACCATATGTTTAACTTGAGCAAAACCAGGATAAGCATGACAGTAGGCTTTGAGTTTATGTAATATTTGAGAAACAATGATTGTTCCTCAGAGAGGACTGATCTCAAAGTACAAGGGACAAAATAAATAAAACATACTGGAGTAAACAGTAGCATTGTATCCAAGTTGTTTCTCAGTATAAGAGTGAGACTATTCAAAAACTTGAAGGCAATAAAAACTTAAGATAAATAGAAACAAACTTTGCTCCCATACTCCATCATTTATAAAAGCAACTCCAATTAGTGTTTCTATATAAACATAGATTTTTTAAGTTGCAAGGAACCTCCCTGCTGAGCTAATTAGATAACTGCAGAATTTTGTGTTTTGAACAGAAGTTTATACTGATAAAACAATCCAGATTCAGAATGAAATGAACATGGACACAGAGTGTAACTAGGCATTGCTTGTAAAATCCTATTTTATTTTATATAGCTTATCATTACCTGATCTACTAATTAGATTTCTCTAAAGGACAAAGGAGCAAGGAGACTCTAGAAAAGGAAAACTCATTATGGCATGAAAGTGGGGAAAAAGTAGAAAAAGGATATTTTAACAAGTGACTTGAGAGGAGAAGCTAATGAAAAGATACCTGAGAAATGATGATGAATTATACACAGCAAATATTTTGGGGGAAGATCAAAAGATAGTAACACATAAGGGAAAAAGATACAAGTTATATGTTTTTAAAAAGAAGCTAGAAATTGATAAAATGGAAAGGAAGGAAAAGTGTATATGTTAAAATCTGAAGACTCCAGCAGGAGTTGTGCTCACCTAAAACTGGTCTGAATCAGACCTGAAGATTCAGCTGATGACATATTCAAAGTAAAGGAAAGGAACTGTTTTTGCTCTGCCTCCCATGACAAACTGAGGTTTAAAGGAAACGTAAGAGAAATGAGATATGCTTTACCAAGAAGTTAAAGTTAACCAAAAGGAGAATTTTAGATAGTAGTTTTTTGTCATCTGAGTAGTTAAAGAAGATAAATGCAAGATTTTCAATGTTTGATAGGACCCCAACTTCCATGCCCTTCACCCTATACTAGATTTTTAAGATTAGTTTATAAGCTAGAGAAAGGAGACATTAAAAATAGCTTTTCTGAGAGAAAGGCAGATATCTGGAATGTTTTCTGGACATTATACAAATTTTTCAAACAAAACTTCTATTTGCTCAAAGTGATAAATATGGAAAAGGCATGTATTTTATGCTTTTGCATGAAGCTTTTATGCAAAATGTTTCCTCTATTCACATTTTTAGTCACATATACATAAAAATATATATCAAGGTAAGGTGTATCAAATGCTTTCATATCCACTGAATTCCACAATGCTTTTTCTGTTGTTGCTATTGTCTTTAATAAATCAAATTTTGTATTAGGAAAGGCCAGTATTTCTATACTGGACATGAACTCTTGTCTGTCTAACCAAGATCAATGGCTGAATTATTTGTCTTGGCTAGACAGATAGGCACCCTGTTCTCAGTGAACTCACCCTTTCTATACTTATCAGCATGGTTTTAAAGAAGATGTACGGTAAATTCTCAGTGACTCAGTTTCCTTTGTGTGTTAAGGAGAGATGCTATTTCTTTCCCTTACCATTCAAGATAGTAAGTAGTGATTCAGCACCATCTGCCATAATTACCTAGAAGATACCTAGAAGCAAAAATAAAGCACTTAACAGGGGTAGTGCAAAGTTAGTGCTAATCTAAGGGAGGTTCAAAGCAGAGTGTGAATGGAAACACTGAACTATGCTTTTCTGCATATCTAGGTAACCCACAGAGTCCATTAGGTACAATTTCCAAAGGTCAAAGGGATTTTCTAAATCCTTTTCCCATCTTGCAGTTAGAAGGAACATACAGTTATTACTAGCCTTCTCACAAAACTTCATGTTTTGGAGAGGTGTTCTTGACACATAGCAACCCTTGTGATTAATGGTTCGAGAAAACTTATGAAGACAAATTCTTCATCATTGTGCTAGCTGTATATTACACCACAAACCCATCAAAATTAAAGAAAGGAAGAGGAAAAAGGAAAAACAGGAAAACAAAACCGCTGCATATATTGTCTGTATGATGGGATTAACTGCAGTCAGTGTGACGAGCTAGAAATACTAAATATATGTTTGTATACAATTGATATAATTCTTGATGGGTTTTATAAAGTAATTGGTCTTGCAAATGACATACACATTTTATCAACCTAAAACGGTGATAATAAAGAAATGTTCACTTTAGTCAGCACTGCCCTCTTGGGAATACTCCCTATATTCCCATGCTTCTTAGCTGAACTTCAAGGAACAAGGGAAGAAAATCTTAATTCCAAAGGACTGAAGGGAAGATCTGCAAATCATTATAGCCAAGTCTGACACAGAGCTCTGTTACTGAAGCAGGGTTCCTAATGGCGAGCAACTAGAAAAAGTACTTAAGATTGGCATATGGAGGAAAGACAGTTCCTTCTGAAAAGAAAGTATAGTGATCCAAAATAAGGTCCAACTAAATAATAAGGTTCCAACTAAACTAGAACTGTACCATTTGAAATATTGCAGTGTCTCAGTAACAGCCTTGTTAAATGCAACCTGTATTTAATGTTTTACATTTCCCTTTGTCACTGACTCCAATTTTATAATCAAAAGCTCAACTCCTTAAATCATTGGAATAAATGTGGGGGTTTTTTTTAAAATATTTTTAGGTTGAGTAATTCAGAGAAAACTGAAAAATCTCTAACACTTAGTTTTGGAGAGGTAAGTATTCCAAGTAACACAAATCCTAAGATCTGTGCATCTCAGGACTTTAAACTATGCTCCTGAGTAAGAGAGAAACCTTCATAAGAGTCAGTTTAGCAGCTGTCATCAAGGACTGTGATGCCTGGATGACTCCCCTCTGACGGGTGTAATTCCATTGTAATTTCTGAGGACATGACAGATATTATTAAAATCTAGAAAGAGGAATGCAGTTTTATACTGTAATTGATTTATGTCACAGTAATAAATTAATGCAGTGAGTTGCAGTGACTATAACTCAAGAAAATAAAAGTTACAAAAACTTTTTTCTCTGTTAAGTAGACCTATTCAGTTAGCAACATGCATAACTGAATCTCCTTCCACACTTACTTACAGTTCAGAAATTTAACCTCATAAACAGATGGAAGCAATCATACATCATATGTGGTCTGAGACAACTAGAAAAAATGAGCTGGTCTGCAGGATGAAAAATCTTGAGAACAACTGATTTGTTACAAGCTCAGTTTCTCAGCTCATGAGATTTTACTCACACTGCAGTAGAATTTTCCCATTCCAGCAGAATTCAAAGAGGAATTCAGCATGTATAAAGCCTATTTATAATGGGAAGCTTCTGGAAGATTTGGAGGTTCATCCTGACAGATATAATGAACTAAATGAACTCCCCATACTTTCCTTTGAAAAATGGCATTTTTTTTGGAGAGCTTCCACCCTGAAAGGTTTCTTTCTCACCTTGATCTCTCTTTTTTTTTTTGTAGGTTCCATGTACCACTATTCACAATTCAGACGATTTAGTCTCTGCTTCTTCAAAGAATTAGTTTATTAATTAAATACTTCACAACTTGCTTCCTTTATCCAGTTCAAAGAACCCCTTAAGCTCTTCTACCTATCAGAATGTGCACAGCGGATTTTTAAAGGATGCTGTGTTATCTCTTCTTGCTGTCCAACTTGCATACACAGGCCATGTGAGTTCAGAATAGATGGAGATCTTCATTCTCCATCAGCAACTTGACTTTTGCAGCCTGACTAAAAGAGAGAAGATGAGTCAGTGTAAAGATTAAGCAGAACAAGGGAACAGTATGGGAACAGTAAGGAAGCTTCTCGAATCTTCAGGATTAATTAGCAATGAAGTGGCAGATACAGAAGCTCTGCTTTTTGCAGACTCTCCAAGGATTAATGAAGCATATTGTAGAGTATAGGGCAAGGGGTCAATCACCTATCAGGTGAGTCTGAGATTATAGTTCTTCTAGTCATTATTTTCTACCATTTCCTTTATTCTGCAAACTTAGATGGGGGAAAGAGAGGAGAAGAAAAGTCTAAACATGTCAGACCATAATTAGCAGCAATAGATATCAGACCTACTTCACCTCACCATAACTTTTTATCAATCCAGTACAGCCATGCTTTGCAATTACTGATTTATTCCAAGCTCCAAAATGCATATTGGTACACAGTGTGCAACATTCACACATCCTAAAGGCCGGGTGCTGTAACCTCCCAACAAACTTAACAGATGCCCATAGAGTATGTTGAGCTATGTTGGATTAAACCCAATAATTAATTCAGATTCCCAGGGCTTTTTTTTATTTTTTTAACTATTATTATTAATCATATGAAGTATAAACTTGGGCCTAGGCTTTCAGCTATGATTCAAGTATAGTTTGGTGTAGTACAGCCAGCTCAGTTTTACTGAAGAAATTACTCTTCAGGTGCAAGAAAGTATGTAAGAGGTATGCAGAGAATCATGAGGCTTCTCATCAGGAACATCACCACCACACACTAACGCATACACCGTTAGCACCTACTACCTGCTATTATTGTATTGAGGGAAGAACAAAAATAATTTCTTTACACTTTTAATTCATAAATATCCTTCTCACAAGATCTCTTGTGCATGGCAAAAGATGCTCTAAATTAGAGTCATTCAATGACATCAATCATACATAGACAGAGGTTTATGAATTTTTCTGGTAATCATTTGCCAGTTCGGCACATATGTGTAGCAATGATGTGACTGAGTAACATTCAATATGAATGAAACTACAGAATTTTCAAAAGGTGTTTAGTCAAAAGAATACAAAGCAACAATAGAAGTGTAGTACATATTATGCACTTTAACACACGGCTTGCACGTGTCATATCTTAAAATGTACTTTCATAACATTTGCACAAAGCCTTCAGTATTGTTCAAAATTTAAGGTTAGGAATGTAAATTAGTTTAGAGGGTAAGATACTGTTAACAGTTTGGGAGATAAACAAAATCTATGGGGTTCAGTGACAGAACAATATTCAGTGTCATGTCTAGCATTGTAGTTTATTGTGTTAGTGGAGCTTTAGAGAGGTAAGAACAGTAACCTTGTAGCCTCCTATGCTATTAGCAATGATTCCATCCTAATAAAGTAATTTCAAAGGAAACATTTTCCTATTATAAATTTTAATGACATTGAAGATACACTACAAAAGTTTCATGCATTTCCTTATTTAACTGAAACTGTCTGTGGACAATATATTCCTGTGCCACTCAGGGATTATTTAATATTTACAAATTAGTTATTAGTGGAAATATAAAAGGGCATGCACAGTCAAATTAACTCCAGATTTGTGTGTCTTTACAAACTTACCTCCATGACCTATTGTTTTTATTACACACACAAAAAATATATATATAGCAAATGGGCACAATACATGGAAAAAGTTTCTGTATCTGCCTCTTGAGTTAGAGTTTAGTATTGTATGAGTTTCCTGGCAAAGAAAGTAAGTTTTGCTGACTAAGATCTGGGACAGCAGGAGTCTGTGACTCTGATCCCAAGTGAACACTTGGACAGTGTCAATAGATACTGCTGCATTTTAAGGGGGCATGAGAGTCTGATGAGGAAATTATTTGATGAGAGTAAGGGTGCCAGAAGAAAGCAGCAGCAACAATACAAGCCATCACAGGAATGAAAGTTGTAAATGATGCAAAAGCAAAACCGAGTGAACTGTTGCTAGTAGTGTTTGTTCCCGAGGTGAAAGCAAGAGTTTTTCCAGGAAAGACTGCTTGCTAGAAGAGGTCTCTTTTACTAAATATAAGCTTGTCTTCTTTCTTGGATTTCCCTGTTAATCAATGACACTTGACTCAAGAAGTGGAATCCAAAGACATAAATTTCAAAGCAACAGCAACGTAACAAAGAAATCATAGAATCATAGAATGGTTTGGGTTGGAAGGGACCTTAAAGAGATCATCTAGTTCCACCCCCCCTGCCATGGGCAGGGACACCTTCCACTAGACCAGGTCGCTCAAAGCCCCATCCAACTTGGCCTGGAACACTTCCAGGGATGGGGCATCCACAACTTCTCTGGGCAGCCTGTTCCAGTGCCTTACCACCCTCACAGTAAAAAACTTCTTCCTTACATCTAATCTAATCTAAATACTTTATTCCATCCTTGTTTCCTAACTGAAGCAACCTCTGGGGCAACTCCAAATACAGGTTACTAAGATTGGTACCAATTAGTACCGAGTGAGTACCAGTAATGTAGGTTACTGGTACTGAATCCTATTTCTTCAGATTGTTCATAAGAATTTAATATGAATAATATTCACATCCAATATTTTTTCAAATAATCACAGAATGCTGTGTTTTAATTTTTTTGCATTAAGCTCCTATGTTGAATGAGAAAATGTGTTGATGCATTGCCACATCTAAAGCCATCATAATATTAGGATGTCACTTTGTAATTTTGTCCATTGTAATCGAACATCTGAGTTGCGGCATACGACCAGTGATAAGATTTTAATGATGAAAAGTAGTTACTACTGGGCATGCACAGTTGCAGGGAAAAAAACCCCAAAATATACAAAACAAAAAACCACACACAGAACCACCCCCCTATCCCTCCCCAAACACATCTATTCCAAGAAGAGCATTATGTTAAATATCCACCCTTTAACTATGCCAGTGTGGTTTTGTGGTTTAATATACTATAGCATGTGAAAGGTGAAATAGAGCTATAGCAAATATTTGTCTGTATGCCCACAAAAAGTTAAACATACCTAAATATAAATGCTTCAGTAAATCTTTCCAAAGCTCATCATCAAAAAATACTGGATGATGAGCTCACTCACAAGTGAACTTATATATATATCTTTATATATCTATCCCCCTTCTCCCCCTCTCCATTTGGACTACAGAAGTCCAAAAATCTCATATACAAGTAACGTGTGGGCAGTGCCCACACTCGCTATGAAGTAGTACATACATCTGTGACTAATATCCAGATCATTCCATTTGTTGGACCCAAGACAATAAAAACAGTGGATGAAGTTTAAAGAATTTTGTTGAGAATTTGTGGGTGGCCAGTCAGTATGACTAAGATACAGGCACTTTCTAGCTGCTTCAAATAGACTTCAGTCTGGCTGGTCAGAGTCCCATGTGGTCAGTATGGAAAAAGTGGAAACCACCAACCTCTCCCCCTCCCCCCCCCGCCCCAACCATTGGATTTTAAGCATGTTCTTGCATAGCTTACTCTTGATAACCCTTCTTCTCAAAGTAATACAAGCCAAAATAGTGGAGAGTGAAATTATTTCAGTGCATTGTTGTCACAAGATTGTTAGCAAATTTCAGGGAATTCAGAGAAAAAAAAGGAAAAAGTTGCAAAAGAGATCAGAAATGTTAAGAGAAAGTTAGAGCTAAGCATGTGTCTATTATCTGACAAATGCCTGAATAATATAGTGTTCTAAAAATATTAGCTACAAAAAGCCAAGAAAGCATAACATAAGGGGACTATTCCAAAGTGATTTAGGTATTGATAAGGCATCATTAGTTTACTAAGGAAGATGAAGAACTCAAGAAAGACAGAATCCAGGAATAGAAAGGGAGACATCTACAATATATAGTTAAAAAAAAAAAAAAACAAAACCCAACCAAAATATTAAAGAACCATCCTGAACCTAGATAGCCCATCAGTATGACGTCACACTCAGCAGTGTTGTAATGATGCAGCTGGCATTTGAAGCTGAGCTATCTTGAGATCAGCAGAAAGCTCAAACTGATTCTCCATATGTACTGCATAACGCTTCAGCTGCTCTGCCACTACATCCCACAGGCATATGTGAAATCACTCAGGTAAACCAATGTAAATATATTTTAGTTATTTTAAATTTACATGAAGATGTAAATAGTCAGGTGTGTGCAACCCAGATTGCTCTCAGATATCACACTGTTCTAATATTAACAGGTCTACTTTGCGTCTGAAAGTGGAGGAAGCTCATAGCATATGAAATTGGTAGGTACTGATGCTTGTGCATCCTGCGGCTGTCACCCAATAGTTCTTTACATCCCTGTAGAGTGGACTGATCTATGTACCAATGTAGTCTCTGCTCTTTGGGAATCATAATAATCGGATGCTACCTGCCTCTTTACGTGTTGGTTTACAGCCAAGACCAGACTATGAGGGGTACCTGCTCTAAAAGCAAATATTAGGCTTCAGATTACTCTGAAACTGGACTTGGTAACTTTAGCTGCAGATAAATTTCCACACAGTCTAAGAATGGTCAGATTCACTAAGCTTCTGAAATGAAACAGAACCACCAGAATAGATTTGAAAGAACTGCTAAAAGGATGGGGTCATAACCAGGATATAATTTATTGCAAAATTAAAAGCAATGATTTGAATAAGGATGAGAATCTAGCCTTAAAAACGTTCACACAATCCACCCACATTAAGAAGATTTTGCTGCAAGACACACTGCAGGTTGAGGTTTGGGCAGATATGACCAATTTAGGCAAAGGAGGAAAAGATGAAGACAGCTTCTGCTGACTGTGAAAAGGAAAAATTGTCTAAGGGCCAAGACTTCCCTGCTATGCAAGAGGCTGTACCATAGAGCCCAAAGTGGACATGGCTACCCACTTCCCTGGACGTGTCAGCTGGTAGCTATTTATCTTTTGATTTAATAGACTTTATTATAAGTAAGTGGTCTTCTGCTAAGTGAATACCTCTCATTTATTTTTCCAGATTATACTATGAAAACTACCACAGCAGATTCCACGTGGTAAAGTGGTAAAAATAGCAGCTAGATTGTAGGATTTATATAGAATCATGTTCTCCCTGTGCACACTAAGAATTTCTCTGCCTGAAACTAAGCAATAGTTTCATAAAGTGCTCTCATCTCTCCTTACCTGTTTTCCTGTCATTCCTTCTATGCAACTCACTGCTGCTCTCCTACATTCTCAAACTGACCAGCTTCACAGTAACAATTTACTACCACACTGTACATCTTATCCATCCTTTTCTCTTTATCATCAAACAGATCACTGTTGGCACTATCTTTTTGCTGCATCTACTCAAAATTAAAATGACAAGGTCCTCTTTGAGTAGAGCACAAACTAATTTTATGAAGCAGAGTTGGGGATTAATGTCTTATAATACATGAAAGGCATGGCATAGAATCTCTCCAAATAGTATTTTCTCTGCATGTTTTAATTGCAACATTTCAGCTGTAAGATATTCTCCCCAAGTATAGAGCTTGCATTACATTACTAATAAAACTCTGTTTAAGAAACCTGCTTACAACTGTTAAGGTCTGATTGCACTGAACTCCAAATGGCCCAAATAGTACAGTTCAACTAATGCTCTCTGATTTCACTGTTGTAACCTCACACATTTCATAAGGGACATAAAATTCAGATCTGTAGGTGCATAAAGTGTAAAGAGCATGTTATGGGATGAAGTTTTCTTTAAATTATTCCAAAACAGAGTATGACATCCTCTCTAAAACCTAGAAACCATTAGTAAGCCCAAGAAAACATCGATAGATTGTTAAACTCTTATCAGCCTTCCACGTGTCTTAACAAATTTTCAGGTATCTTGTTATCAACTCTTGAAGACCTCTGTCTTCAAGTCAAGTTGAACTAGTGATATTCTTTTAACCTGAGTTTGCCTATGAGTGTTCAAAATCCAGTCCCTGTTCTCCCTTCCTCAAAATTCTTGCCAAGGAGCTATTAGGAGTTGCAGACAAACTGACCTGCACTATAATGATAACCCACAAGAGACACTCAGAGCTCAGCCTTCTAGGGGTTATGTACATAATTTACTACATCAAAGATCAAAAAGCACATGGACAGCAATGTATTGCTTTTAGTCTCTTGCACCACTGGGAAATGGGTATGTGACATCCTAAGGATGAAGAGAAAACTGTTAAACTGAGAGTAATTAATGGTGGTTATTTTCACGCCTTACCTAGAATCCACGCCTTAGTTCACTCTCTGGCACAGTTTATATCTTTATTTAGTATAGTACAGCAGCTTCACATAGCCAAATGTTAGAGAGTTATCCTATCAAGGGGTAACCATCCATCATATTCACTACTGTCTCCCGCATATAAAGAAGCAGAGAATTCCCTGTCCATTTGACATTAGGAAACCCAGTAGCTTCTGTGAGCCTTTCTGCCCAACAGCATTACTCCATGGTATCCCAACTACTTGTATTCCCAAAGTGAAAATCAAGAAGGGAAAAAAAACCCAAACCAAAACAAACAGACAGACAAAAACCCAAATAAAACCCCTGTACTGTATCTCACTGTGTCCTGGTTTCAGCTGGGATGTAGTTAACTGTCTTCCTAGTAGCTGGTACAGTGCTATGTTTTGAGTTCAGTATGTGAAGAATGTTGATAACACTGATGTTTTCAGTTGTTGCTCAGTAGTGTTTAGACTACAGTCAAGGATTTTTCAGCTTCTCATGCCCAGCCAGGCCACCTGACCCAAACGGGCCAACAGGGTATTCCATACCATATGACGTCCCATCTAGTTTAGGAACTGGGAAGGGGGGGGCAGGGTTTTTCGCCGCTCGGGGACTGGCTGGGTGTCGGTCGGCGGGGGGTGAGCGATTGCCCTGTGCATCATTTGTACATTTCAATCCTTTTATTACTACTGTTGTCATTTTATTAGTGTTATCATTATCATTATTAGTCTCTTCTTTTCTGTTCTATTAAATCGTTCTTATCTCAACCCAGGAGTTTTACTTCTTTTCCTGATTTTCTCCCCCATCCCACTGGATGGGG
>NW_010972875.1:9082514-9142876 GCF_000737465.1 Haliaeetus leucocephalus
CCCCCCCGCCCCGTGAACAGGCTGGAGATTTGCAAGAAATTGGGAGGGGACAGCTGACTCAAACTGGCCAAAGGGATATTCCATACCATATGACATCATGCTCAGAAATAAAAACCTCAGAGAAAGGAGGGGGAAAGGGGGACATTCATGGTTATGGCATTTGTCTTCCAAAGTAACTGTTATGCATGCTGAAGCCCTGCTTTACAGGGGCTGGCTAAACATCTGCCTGCTGATGGGATGTAGTTAATAAATTCCTTATTTTTCTTTAGTGTGCTGTCCTGGAAGACTGCCTGCTGCCATCCTAAACAAGGAGGAATCACAGTACTATTCATGTTTCAGAAGTTTTAATGTCTTGTTCTTTCCTCTGTTAAATGTAGCACAGGTTACTAAAACTGGATTGAGGACTGATAAGTCACGTGATGGCAGCACTGTCTTAAAATTAAGTTACATGTCTACTGCCTCAGGAGATGTCTGCACTACAAGTTTTGACACTGTTTGCCATCAGATTGAGCGACCCTCCATACACTGAGATGCATGCTTCTGAATTGCTTGCAAAGATTTCATGTTGTTCTCCAATTCTGAGGTGAGCTCCGTGCAGATCTTCAGCAAATGACATATTGTTATTCTGAATTTTTGCAGCTGCTGCTGGTCACGTCAGCAATGTGGCATAGCAACTTCCCACCCATCTGTTTGTCACATGAACTCAGAAAAAGAGGACTCTAAAGCATTAAAAAAAAAAAACAAACAACCCTTCAAAGCAAGTGGTCTATATAATTTGTCCCTTCTCCAGTGGTAGATTAATTGCCCACAACATGGCCAAAACTGATGTGGAATTCCCTAGCAGGACTTTAGTTTGCAGAGCTGATGCCAGAGACTAGTGTGCTGTCAAATGCAGCTTCTCAAGCATTTGTCACCAAATGCATATTATTTCTTTATCCCATTGAAAATGGTGTGTAGGCTTTCACAAAAGAGGTGACTAATGGGATGGTGAGACAGGAACCATGGGAGTTTCAGTGTCACTGTAGAGGCTGGAGGCTGCAGTCAGGTCTGACCACCTTTTATGATATATCCCCAAGTGCAGCAGCACCAGAGCCCTAATCCTGCAATAAGATAAAGAAGCACAAGATTGCTCAGATGGTGCTGAACACTTAATACGGAGGACATGTCATGGGGGCACAACTGTAAGTACATAGTAAAAAGATGTAACTGTGTGGACAATATCTAACCCACAGCCTTTAGCTCATTGCTAATTAGATCATCCCCACTGTCCTCTTGTATCTATCCAGTCCTGCTCTATTGGATGGCTTTTAGCATAGCAGAGGTAGATGGCAGGAATACCTTTTAGCACACCAGGAACAAAAGGTGGGAATCCTCAAATCCAAGGGCAGGGAAAAGTAGGCTCTCAACCAGGTAAGTAATTCTTACCAGCTTTGGGAAATAAGTTTAAAATACTTTTGGTATAATTGGTTCCATGCTTTTTGGGGAACCTCAGAAGGCAAGAAATTAATAATAGAAGATGCAAAATATATTTTAAAAATATTTCTTTGAATTTTCATGTTGGTTTCTAGGTTTTATACAAATAGAAAAGCACTAAAAGGGTAAGAAATTCATTCCTTATTTCAGTATATAACATGTGCTAATGCTTAAGTAACTCAGGTCAGCCACAGCTTCTCTCCCAGGATGAGTGCAGGTACATTCAGAACTGCAGCATGTCAGATGTTCCACAGAATAATGCAGCCCGTGCATAAAAAGCACAGCAAAAATATGCATGGAACATTGTTTAAAACCCTTTTCTTTCTCCTGCATTATTTCCTTTAGCTTATTATACCAATCACCTGGAACATAAATCTGTCTTCACCATCTGTTCTTTCTTCTAAAGCAGCTCCCCATTGCCCTTGACTGTTGCTCTTGTATACAATTCTTTATCAAACCTAATTGGAAACAGCATTGAAACCAACACTTACCATCTTCCCAGGCATGCTGCTTAACCCTTCTGCATCCAGAACAGTGTTGAACATTGAACATGAGGGGGCAATCCTTGAAAAGCAAAGGATTTTCTCTCCAGTGCTAAACCAGACAAGCCCTCCTCACCATTGGGGCTACAAGGTTATTTAGATGTCCCATGGAGAAAACAAGCTTAGAATTTCAGAATTTTGAGGCTGCCACTTATGAACAGAGGCAGAAACATCCTGCTGTATGAGGTCTTACGGAGGTGACGAGAAAGCAGAATTTGGTCCCTTATACCCCCCGTACGTATCACAGCCACCTACTGTGATAGGTTTGGGGATTGTGGGAAGAATTATAGATATACCTTGGAAATAAAAAAGGTTCAGCCAGTAGGACTCACAGAGCACAGTCCAGGCACAGGGTCCCTCTGCCCATTTTAATTCTAGCATTAGCATTAGTTAAGGCAGTGTTGCAGGGAAAACAAAGTGTGTTTTGGCTGTTTTAGTTTAAAATAAATAAAAACATAGTAAGAGGATATATTTTACCAAAACCATCTTAGGTTAATGCTTGGAAAGTGAATGATTTACATGGTGCACTGCAGGACACAGGGGAAGCACAAAGCCTTTCATTCCAGGCATCAGCAGTTTGCTTTCATTTGTGCTCCATCATTACATATCTAGATCTTTAAAAACTTTGGATTTTGAACACCTGAAGCATTAAATACTGTATTGAGAGAAGCTTCACATGCCTTTAAAGCAGCTGTTTCATGGTAGAAGTAGAATAAAGTGGGTTTCTGCACAAAACTTGCATCTTTGTAAATGAAATAACATGAACTTTTTAATTCCTTGATTGGTTTAAAGGTGTGACTGTATATCATCATTACGTCTTACTTCATTTGGAGGGTATTTGGCTATCACATACATAGAAATCCAACCTTTCTAATTTTATAAATTTGAAATTAGAAGCTTGGGGGCTACATATTATGTCATAATCTGTAATAGTAAATAACTTATTTGCTAAAGAAAGCAGAGAAATCAATCAATAGAATTCAAATTCACTTCCATATGATTATGAAGTGGCTTAAAAGTGACTCAGAAACCAACTGGCTTTACAAAGTCAACCTTAGATGTATTCTAAACCACAAGTGTGCATAAGACTATGACAACATCCTCCAGCAATTTATAATTTCCCTCAACTCATGCATTACACCAGCTCTAAGATATTCCTATATGAGTTTAAAGTTTAACTAATGAGCAGAAAGCTTTATTCACTTTCTCCAAATCACATATTTTCCCTCAAATCCCAAATGCCAGATATTCTGAATGACAAAAATATTTTTCAGTCAAAGCGAATATATTAAAATCAGAGCTACTGTGGGTTCAGCTTCCCACAGTACCTTCAGCTCAAACCCCTTCCTTTTTGATGGAGATTTGAACATGAAGAATATACAGGTTGAGGTTAAATCTTCAGTAGGGTCCCTGATCAATAGAATCAATAGCCATGTAACTCATGAAAAAAATGTAAGTACTGAGGGGTACTAAGAACTATAACTGTTGTTGATATTTAAGATTCTTCTGCCTGAAATGAGAGAGAGAACCAAACATAATACAAATATCCAATTCCTTACTTTAGTACTATAATCATTAGGCTATTCTTTAAGAAGGATAACTTTATACAATCACCAGTTATAGCTTAAACACAGCTTTGGCAGCTCCTCCTGAATGAATTCCTTTCTCAAACGTTTAAATATCCCTTTCTCTAGATAGTTAACATAAGATCTTGAATTCTACCCAGATACCTGCAGGTTACATCTTTTTGTGTCTCTACTTGAATGTATGTATTCATATGTATAGCCATATCACTCATCTAAATATGAATAAGAATTTATTCAAACTACTCTTCTGAAGAACTGCTTTCACACATTCACACAGCTAGCTTGCTCTTATCTTGATATATAATGGGTACTTGATGCAATAAACCCAGTGGTGTTCCTGTTCACTTTTAGTTGAATACTCAGAGAAATAGATAACTTTTAAATCACATTCATGAAGGCAGCAATTTATTTATCTTAAACTTTCACTTAACTGACTGTCCCCAGGCTTCTATCCTGTTTTCAGAAGGTGGCTGTCACCTTTCCCACAGCAGTCACACTATATTCATAAGAGTGTAAGTCCCATGCTTGTTTCCTTGTGTTTTCATGATTATTATATTAAGTTCTGAGTTTAAACAAGCTCCAGAACACACTGAACACATTTTTCATGGGTTCTTTCCAAAATTAGTGACTAGCATGATCCAATGCCCTTGTAAAAGCTTATATTCCCAAAAAGGATTCTGCATACTCTGTTCCTTTACTGAATCCAAATGCCCTTCCTTCATAAAAATAAAAGTTTCTAAAATTTCTTTTTGTTATAAAAAGAATTTCAGGTATATTATCAAAACTATGAATACTATTTAGCAAACAATAGCATAGAGTATCTAATAGATTTCCATTAGTGATTTACATTCAACAGTTAGAGGATCCGAGTGTATTCTGCCCAACAAACTCTAGAAGTATCCATAAGAGTCCCTTTAACTTAGTTGCTTGATTCCCCTTCTAATAGCAAAGAATCTCTTTGGTATACTCTGAGTGTTTTTTCCAATTTTCCAAATTGAAGTCTATAGAAACTTAGTTCCATTCTTAACGTTTAAGGAAACAGCTGGCTATACAGACAGGCAAAAAAAGCAAGCAAGCACATGACACTAGTATCTGTCAAGTTGCCTTATTTTTAATAGCATTTTTCACATTTCTTCTTCAGTGTGTGAGCTGTTTAGGTTAAAAGCACTTTTGGACAACATTTTTGCCTGCTTCCTGGTTAAAACTTGCTATAACACTTTTTAAACTTGATAAATAATGCATAGCAAAGCAAGCTTATGGTGGGTGAATATTAATAGCAGGAATTAGAGCACAGAAACTAATCTATAGTCAGAGAACACTAAAGCACAGAGTACTAAAGTGACATAAGTAGGCTAATTGGATGCTTCTTACAGGAACTGCTTTTCTGCAAACATTAGATTCACCTGACAGGGATTTACTTGATGAGTCTTGGCATGAGAAAGAAAGAAAACGCTTCTCTTTTGTGTCAAAGTAACAGATCTGTGTCTTGACATCAAGGGGAATTAAGAAAAAAAAAAAAGATGCACCTAGTACCTTAATGGTATATTATTTTTCTTCCTCATTTATTTCAAGAATCAAAATAATTCTTCTTACTCTCCTCACAATTCTTTTCCCATCCTTGACAAAGACAACTCAGATTGTCAGAATAAGATAGCATTTAAGAAAATAACTATAGAAGTTTCTCCCAACTATTTTGCTTTACAGCATCTTGATCAATGTCTGCGCATGCTCTAGATGTCCTAGTTCAAGAACACTATAGCTGCCCTCCTACTCACAAAGGCTGGAATCAGCTTTTGACTTTATTTTTATTTTTGACTTTTATTTTTATTAATTTATTTTTTTAAGAAGTTGATAGCCATATGTCTTTCTCAGCCCAAGGCACTATAGAAGTGTAGATCAGTGCTAGTTAGTAGTCCAGTTTACAAATACTTACCACAATCTGAGTGCCTCTCTTGCCTGTGAGTGGTAACCTGGGTAGAGCACTCAAATCCCACCCAGTGAGACAGAGAGAAAATAAAAGCAGCAAGAGCTGACAGTCTACCCAGAGTATTTTCTAATCAAAGGCGGGAAATGCCTTCATCGCATTTGACAGCAACCTGTCCAAAGGATGATCAGGCTGAGCGGATGAAAGTCTAGAACCAAGGTGAGTGAGCAGAAAAACTTTGAGGGAAGACTTGAGTAATGAAATGTCATCATAAGGAAGTGCCAGCAGTAAGCCCATAGTGCACTGCAGCTCTGCCAAACTTAAAATCCATTAATTGTATCTTCAGTAGAACTCATAAGTAACATGACTGTCAACTGCATGAAATCCAGCAAATTATAGTATTATATTTAATAGCTTCAAACCACCAACTCTTAATCTTATACATAGCTATAACCTCTAAAGCATTCAAGGCTGTTCTGTTGTCAACAGCTGTTATAGAGGGAATCGAGAGTGTGTAAGTCATGTTTACATTACTGGTACTTGTGGAGGCTTCCCTTTAAAAAGCCCAAGGTAAAATAGGAAAGCGAGGTTGAGGCACAGAGCCACTTCAGACTAGATTTATGAACAAAGCAGCTGTGCTGGCAAGTGTGTTCATTTACTGAAAATCTCTGGATAAAGAAGCTTGAGATTCAGTTACTTACACCTAGGCTTCTACTACTCTTCTAGATGCCAAAAGGTTTCTGAAACTCTCCACAAGATTAATTTTGTCCCCTCTGGAGCAGCAGTCCTTCTGGTCAGGTAGGATACCCTTGGTACCTCCCAGTATATGCCTGAGATCAAGCTGTTTCACTGGTATAAAGTCAAAGCACAAACTCAGAGTATCAGAGAGCTGGCTAAAAATATTACCCTAGTTTACACCACTTTCTAGCAAGATATACATAATTACACTTGTGTGACCTGCTGATATCAACAGAGCTCTCAATTAAGAGAATATAAGGTCAAATAAAGCTGGAGAACTTTCAGTAGCGTTAGGGGAGTCTAAATAGAATTAACACTGCAGATGTATTATCCAGACCAGTTCTGTAAAACTGATTGCTAAAACTGTTAGAATAGAAGTCTTTTGACAGGACAGGACCACAGGGAAGCTATATGTAAAGCAAATAAAACGTGTAGAAGTACATTAAATGCATTATTACATGGATAATGAATAGCTACCTCGTTCTTGCATGCATCAATACAGATTGTGATACATTGTCTAAACATCCTTTCAAAAGCACATCTTACTTAAGCGGTACATGAACAGTATTGCATTTCAAAAGACTAAAGAGTGAGCCTCACCTTGTATAAACACATGCATCAGAATTGTCTTATATGTAACAGAAGTTAATCCCAGAATTTTCTATGGAAATATATGTATTGATTTCTGAATTCATAGTTTCATACTTTGCTATGCTAATGTTTGCATTGTGAAAAAAACCTAGAAATCTAAATATGTTTGTATATTTATGTGTGCTTTAAACAGCACACAATTTGTTCTACATCTGACAAAGCACACTGATTTATACACCTATATAATACACAACCATACATAAAGTTTGGCATGCACGTAGTTCATTAGCTTACAGGTGATTATTAAAAAAACAAATTTGAAATCTTGTAAACTTCCCCACTCGTTTGATTTTTGGTGAATATATATCTGTATATAACAAAAAACTAAGTCTTTCCATCTCTAGCCAAGAACAGATTTTCTTTGATTGTAATTGTTAGACCTCAAGTAGCACATACAGTCTCTTGATACATATGTGCATATTTATACTCTATCAATGGTTTCACCACACAAGAAGATTTACTTAAAAGATAAATACCTCATTATTATAACTTCAAACTAATCAATATGAAATTAGCTTATGCCAGAACAAACTACAGGAACATCTCACTTCTATTTCTAGTCCAAATTTCTACTGTCAAAAGAGGAGGATTCCCCAAAATACACTTTAGCTCTATGCGATAACTACTATTCCATGCTCTTTCTTCTACACAGCTACTAATCTTTTGGCATTATGGGGTGGTTTCCTCTGTGAGAACAACCATTGCATTTCAAAGGTCACCTGTTTCAAATGCTTAAGAGACAACCAGGCATGGGAAAAAAAAATGCCCTACACTGAAACAAGTAACAGTAAATGCAGCTTGTGCACATCTACTTACCATTAGCTACTGGATGACTGAAGATTTCCAGACCAGTCACCGCATTAACAAATAATTTTGGCTTTAACATTTGCAATTGCATTATTTTCTCACTAAAGATAAATCAAGTGAAGGACAGAAATAAGATGGAAACCAACAAGATGGAGCAAGAAGATGCTCCAAAAAGGTTTATTTCTAGTAGGCATCTTAATTTCTGTACGATTCACTCCTGGGAAAGGATCATGTAGTAATTTTGGAAATATAAACTGAACTCAGAATATTCAGCATAACAAAGGGTTTGTTTTTTTTTCTGGTGGTCTGCAGTAAGCATTTATAAAGCCAAGTATCAGCATGAGAATTCCCCCATTTATTCAGAGGTGACTTTATCAAAGCCAGCAAGTTAACAGCCTTATTAGCCATCATCTACTAGCTGGTTTGGTATGAGTGGATAATAGGTGAATTATTAAGAAGATACTGCCAGTATATTCTATGAAGGCTGCTTGCCCTCAAGGCTCTGCACACAAGTTACACTAGATTATCAGTAAAGTCTGTATTCCTGTAAACATTTTTTCCGCTTTCACCAGATCTAAGTAGAGACAGAAATGGAGAAAAAAATATCACTCCACCACGCTCCAAGCCTTGCCTGTGTGGCAATTTTACCACAATCAGCATGGACTTGAGAAACCCAGCATGCAGGAATTTTAAGAGCTCAAACCTGCTTGTCTGATGAAAAAGTAGATGAGGTGCTTAGGAAGATAATATTACCAACAGTGTGTCAACATTTCTGCTATTAATTCTCATCTTACCTTCTGAAAACATAGCTGAAGCAGCTTTTTATTGGACTGTGGATTTAAAAAAAAAAAACACAAAAAACAAACCAACTCTCTCCATTCTCCCCTCCAAACTTCACTCTGTAGTGCACTGTTTTTTTATTATTATTGAGTATTAAAAGTGCAATAGAATGGATTGCTGAAGGCGATTTCTTCATGGAGACATCACTTTTAACAAACTTATACTTTACCCACTGTAAAACTTTTGTAATAGGGGCAAGATAACATTTCACTCTGGAGTGAATAAAAGTGGTAACACAGGTTCTTTCTTTGCCAGGCACGGGAAGGGTGGAATGATTTCTCCCTCCCTCTCTCCCTACACAATATGTTGTGTTTTGCATACCTCCACGAATTTCTAAGGTATGGAAGTTTTCTTTTCACTATACAGTGAGATTGCCTTTGGTCAGAGTGAAGGATACAGAAAGTTGTAGAAGCATCTTTTCTTACAAAAAAAAAAAAAAAGAATAATATATATGTGGGATAACTATTTATGGATACAAGTTTTAGGCAGAGGAAGGCTCTTTGGCTTGTTTTTTTTTCATCCTTTCTTCCTCCTTTTGTTCCTTACTCTGGAAAGCCACCTCTAGTCCAAAGCATACAAGACAATTGTGTGTTTTCTGCTTTGTTTCAGAAGGGCAATAGTGGAAAAAAAGAAGAGAATAAAGCAAATAATGTGGAAACTTTTCACACATTTTATATATGGATGACATTCACGTGTGAAAACCAAAGGACAGGTTATTGTTCATTGTCAAGTTTCCAAGGAAACAGACTTTATTTCACTGCACAGTTCTGAGATATCATTCCCAAAGCTTTTTTCCAAGCTACAGGAATGGGAATGGAATGAACCTGCTCAATTCATAGATGTGTTAACCACTGGAGTACAGTGAAATGAGTTACAGGATCTGTGGGGGAAAACAGAGGTCCAAAGCCTATAGGAAAAATAAAATTATTTCAGCAACAGACAAAGCATGATTGTGGAATAAAGCCTGCTAAGGCTAGCAGGCAGTCCTATCAGTGTTGAATATGTCCAAACTCTATGTAAATCAAGAAACAAAAGAACTACTTGCTTGCATATTCTCAGGGACAGCTTTGTTAGTATCAGGTACCAGTGGAGAACACTGTTCATACTGCTGCATTGCCCGGTACCTCCCTGAAACCAAGTAGCTGAAATGTAATAAGCCCCTGCTCGAGGGTACGGGACAAGAGCTTGATCCTGCAATAGTAGAATCAAGTTGTTTGTCTAAAATTTGTACACCTCCAATATTCATGTCCTACTAGTGACGTTCTGAAATGAACTTGGGTGTTGAGAGAGAAACAGTTTCTAGTTCCTTATCAAGACTTTATTTCCTGTTTAAAGTTTCAAAAGATAAAGCAAATTGTTTATTTTATCAAATAGCTATAGTATACTAAACTATCAGTAAGTGCAGTGATATGGATGAACTATTGTTTTCTGGATTTAACATAATTGAACCCCAAAACCCACAGGCAGCAAAGCCAATCTGCCTGTCAGGCTATTTGGCCCATGTTCTTATGCCACTGCACACACTGAACCACGACGTGTTCAGGTCAATCCAGAAAAGGTCCTAGGTTTGAAGGGTGAAACTAGGGCGGCTTAGCCGTCCAGTGGCAGTAATTTTGGCGGTACATGGTTGCCACTGAGACACCCCCTTTCCTCCCCAACTTTGAAGAGTCATTCGGATATCTCTGTATTAAAATCTTATCCCACATTTTGGGCACAGCTTCACACCTATTGCTGACCATGACATCATCCACTACTACAGTTCATCAACCACCCCTGAGGTAAAAGCACAGGATGATGCCATTCCCTCACACCAAACTCCTATCCAGCTTGTCATAACAGACAGGTGGATGGGCCACTGGCAGCAGGCAGTTCCTTGCTATCTCTTGTTGGTTTAATTTTGCATTTTACTGGGTCCTGATTGTGACCCCGTTTGAAAATGAGTTAGTGACTCCATTTATGCTTCTGCAGATGAACAGTATTTTTTCTGAATCTTTGTTTTCCTCCTTTCCCCAGTGTTAGAAGATGTTAAATCCAGACTTTCAGGATGGCTGCTGTTTGAAAGAGCAATGAGAAAACATAGAATCATAGAACAGTTTGGATTGGAAGGGACCTTTAAAGATCATCTAGTCCAACCTTCCTGCAATGAGCAGGGACATCTTCAACTAGATCGGGTTGCTCAGAGCCAGAACTGACTGACAGATACAGGCTCCCACCAAGCACAAGTGGGTGTGCAGGGTTAACAGTCAAAAATGAAGTTAATTCTGATTACTGCGTCCCCCAGAGATGGAGCTGTTGGAAGAAGGGCAGGAAAAGCAGCTGGCTATCCTAATTTTTTGGAGACATGGATTATCACTTGAACATTAATAACTGTTAAGACATTTCTGATGTCTGAATCTTACTAAGAGAACTTACTAGGATTCAGACTAGGACTTTAGTAAGATTCTAGATCTCATTATATAATCTTCTTGAACTAGCTATCAATGAAGTTATTTATTCTGTATGTAGCTGGTTATACAAATAAATAAAAATCTACTTCTCCAACAAAATCAAACTCTGTCCTCATACAGTAATATGGAGAGCAAACAGTATCTGAAACATGGAATATATTTCAGAAATGGAGATATTTCCCAGCACTCACTCAAGTGAGCTTTTACAATCTGAGAGTAGAGGAACATTTTAAGTGTAGGTTAAAATGATTTTTAGTCACTTATAGTTACAATTAGGTGCTCTATACATCATATTGACAACTTAAATCTCCAAAGCATAAATGTCAAAGACCCTTGCCCTGCCTAAAAGCAACTTGCTGGGTAAAACCAGGGAATTTCAATTACGGATGAATGTGCAATTACTTTAAGGAAGAATAAAACCAAGCTCTCCATTAGGAATATATGAGCAGCTGTTTAAAAAAAAAAAAAAAATACTGTCCGTTCATTCAATTAACTCCTAACCTTGAAGGCCACAGATCATTTCATTTGTCAGCACATCGATTAGGCAGTTCTACATTTTGAGAACACTTCTATGCCATTAGTTTATTAGATCCAGCTAATTTGTTTTCCTAGAATTACATGAATACATTTGACACAGTAGCTAATTAAGAAAGTTAGAAGATTCGTATCAAACCCTTTCTATAACAGATTACTATTACCAAAACACTGAATCAGAGACAAAATATGTATCCTTTTTCAAGATATAACATACAACAATATTTTGAAACTAAATTTGTCATTTCCTTGCTGCTATGAAATTACAAGATACAGGAAAACAATGTTCAGCAACAAAGAAATCCTAAATATAATCTCTCAAAATCGTAAGTAATTTAATCTATTAAATACAAAACCCCTCCCTTCACTATTTTTAAATGTTTTTGAACTATATTTCCTCTCCAAACAGTAAAGCAATCTTCACATCTACTGGCTGGTGGAATGGGAATACACTAACCCTAAACAAGATATTTTTAGAAAGCCAGGTTTAGAGTATTTAAAAGATCACTGGGTTGTTTTTTTTTTTTCCATATAAATTGAGCTGATAATGCAGTATCTAAAGGATTTTTATTTACAGAAAATAAATTAGAAATGCTTCCTTATTTTGTCATGAGTTCTATAAAAGAGAGCATTCTCCTACCTTAGCCAAAGATGCTTGCTTCTGACTGACTGGAACAATTTTACTTGCATCATAGTAAACTCTTGAGCAGTAATCCTGTTATGTGTCTACAGCAGTTTCATGGGGGTGGGACTTCTGTGCAATAATGAATTCACCAGGGAATCTTCCCTTTCAAAGAATGCTGCTGCAGACAAGGAAACCACTCTACATTTACTGTCACAAGCTTTTGGATGATTAGGTTAAGACACAAGGAGTAAGTATGTGTACATACATACAGTGATGTGGATTCAAATATTTCCTATATGCTAAAGCTTTAACAAATAGGCTGAAAGCTGCAGTATGATTTACAGGGAAAGTGTGTGCATGTATGTGTACATATATACACTTTACATATATCAGAAAGAAGAGTCACAAAAGGTAAATATGAGAAAATTGCTTATTTAGTCTATAAGGGTGTGGCAAAATAGCATGGCTGGGTCTATTAGTGATTCTAACCATTTAATCTGAGAAGCAGAAACTCAATGTCAAGCATGACAATCCGTACCTAAAAAAAAAAAATTATTTAAGTGTTTCTTAATCCTACATGATAAGCTGCATAAAAAGCAGATGCACATCTGCCCCACTGGCACTCACTAATTTCCCCTGTACAGTGGCAGCACAGACCTAATGAAGAAGCTCTGTAATATGTTAACCCAATAATGTCAAAAATAGCTTCCTACAAGCTCTCTGAGAAAGAGCGGTGATGTTTATAGTGATTATTATTAAGATTTATGAGCAAAAAAACCTTGGAGAGTATGTGTGGTCACTTAAAATAATAGACAACAAATATAAGAGCAAATTGATGCGTCAGATGACAAAGAGACATATCTGGCAAGTTTATGGCAGTGAATGTGACAAAGGATGAAGAAGTGTCCCAGTATTCAACCAACCACTTTAGTGGAGCTGTAAGAAAGATAGTCATAAAACCCCATTACGAGACTAAGTGAGCATATCAACCTTTATTAAATCACCCAGCACTTCCCTTATCTCATTTACAGATGAAAAGCAAAACAAAGCAAAATTTATGTCTAGATCTAAAAACAACACAAAAGCAGCAAGTTAAAAATAGGACTGATACATTTTAGATACCCAGATTAAAAGCACTTCTCCCAAGCCTTAGCTAAATTAGGAAAACCTGTAAAGGAATCAACAAAACAAAAATAAATTGCCCTACATACCTCTAGATTTGCTTCTGTACATATTCATCGGTGTTCAGCTGATGGCACGGTTGAGAATTTTGCCAGGTAGTACTTTCAAAGTGTGAAAATAGGCCAAAAAGTAGAGGTTCCTTTCCCTAAATTCTTCAAATGAGTCCATTTGTCTGGCACTCTTACAGCTTTCTTGTTAGCTACCTCACAACAGGTACAAACAATCATACCTTTCTTCTCTATAAATTCCAGCATTTATCCAGGGTGTGGAAGACAAATTCAACTCACTTCCCTTCAAATGTAACCTGCATTTCCCAACCCCTTGCAAGTGCCCGAACCAGCAAGTCATGAAGTGGTCTGTGTGCTTACCACACCTTCTTTTGAAACTGTCCCAACAGGGATACAACACTCAATCTGAGTTACTTAAAAGACAAACCAAAAGAATAAACATCATCCTAGAAAGTTCAAATGTGAGCATAACCTGAATAGCAGGTAACGACCTTATCTAGAGTAGAATTTTGAGGATTTTATGTCAAGAGAAATGAAAAGAATTTACAGTTGCTTAACTCAAGGGGCAGAAGGTGAAGGAAGAGAGGGAAGAGAATGATAATGTTTAACTGTGTCAAAAGTAAAACCAGATATGTTCCCCATCTTTATAGCAGATAGTATAATAAGCAATGAGTTTAAACTGCAGGAAGAAAGGTTTTCCAATACATAACATGGATCTACTGGTAAAGAGGGAGACTCTGCAGTCTTGCAGCTTGCCTGGGAGGCCTTAAGAACAGGTTAAAGAAAAGTATCATAAATAATCTAGGAAAAGTTGATTTTGTATTGGCTGAGTGAGGTGATCTGTACATGTCTACACAAGGTTTTCAGTGGAAGTTCTGCATATTGAGCATGCAGAAGTGAAGCACATTGCTGTCAGAAATACTTTATCCAAAGCACAAGTATACATTTTTTTTTAACTTGTAAAAAAGTTCAAAAGAATTATTTTGATAGTTTATACCAATATAAGTATGAATGCCATCCTGCTAACGAGAACTTAAAAGCAATATAACACTAATTTATCATTTCAATTTAATTTTAAATACATGATTGCTTCATTCATTCAAAAGCCTTTACCTTCTCTTTAGAACAACTAAAAGAATACAGGCTATTTTTCTAAATTAACCTTGTTCCTTTCTCACTTTGATACAGAAATTTGGAGCATTTAAGACTGCTTTTCATAGCTGTAAGAACAGAACCTATGTGTCAGGTGTACTAGACTTCTCAAGTACTTTGGTTCTGCCCTTTATATGAAGTAATTGACGCCTCGTAGGCCTTAGAACTTAATTATTCTGACCTAACAGAATAATTTTACTTAAGACCTTTTTTCATTGATCTAATATACAGATGAAATGCTATTTCACCTTCTGGCTTGTGCATTGCTTGTATTAAATTACTGTCTAACTAGTTTTCATCTACTTTAAAGATTACTTTGTGGAAAGTGATGCCAGCCAGCAAAGGTGTGGTCTTTTAAGTAAATAAATTACATGCAGCCCCCTTTGCTACTGTTAGATACCCAAACTCGCAATTACACTTCTGGTATTTGATAGCTGTTACCAGTCAGTAATGGCTACAAGTCCTCTATACAGCTATTCTTCAATCAAATTAAACCATAGTGTTTTGTAAGTGGGAAGTGTCCTTTGATAAAGGAAATTAAATTCCATAAAATGCCATCTTTCTGCAAACACTGATTTGATTTACTGGTATTGTGCTGGAGAACTGTAACCAGTGTTTAGCAATACCTGCACATCATCAAACCAATTAATGCTTCAGTGAAAGACACAAAGTACTTCGGTTATTAGAAAGTGCATTTCATCTACAGGCTGTAAACAGAGACTTCAGCTGTCAGAAACAAATCTGAGCAGAATCATAGTTCAGTGGCATTTAACATATAAATCTCACATCAGTGTTTTCTATTCTTTTCCCCTTCCACTCAGAAAAGTTCAATATGCATCTCTAGAAAACATACAAGGTCTCTGATCATTTTCTGTACTTTTCCATGCTAAAGTGCAGATCATGTGGACAATGCGCATGGAGCTCCCATGGATTCTGCATTTTGATAAAATATAGATGATGTGTGGTGTCTATCACCACCTGCTCTGGTGATGTATAGGCTTCTGTGTGGAGTCAGTTCTGATCAGTAGGAAAAGAGAGAGCAAAGCTCTCACCACCTCTCCAGGGTAAGAAGTACCACTACTAGTATTTGTCAGAAACCTACTTCAGATTTCCTTGTAACAAGGGCTGTAAAAGAGAATTGGGGACAGCCCTCTGCAGAGGGTATCTTGGTGTATCTAACTGAAGAGAACTGTACTTAAAGGTATTTTTAAGAAAGCCTATAAAAAAATGCATCCTATACCATAGCATAAATACCTTGAAAAAATACTTTCATTGCAGAGGTTTGGCTATACAGGATGCCTAGCCTAACTAATAAAGTCTGGAGAGGCTAGATTAAGACATTTATCATAAACATACTTTCCACAAAAACAATAATTTCAGAAGTCGTATAATTGTAGGGAAGAAGATAATGAAAAAGTACAAGATGGATCTATATACTACAAGTAGACTGGAACACATCAAATGGTATTATACTGGGAAACAGTTAATAAATACCCCTGTGCATATTTGCTCCATTAAGGGGTTGCAATCTTTTGAAAAAATTTTTTTTTCAACTATATGGCTCTCTGCTGCTGTGATGAGCTTAACTTACAAAATAAAAGGCTGCAGTGAGAAAAAGTTCTATAAGCTACTACAGAGAAGGCTAGCAAAAGCTTATGCATTTTCCAGTTGACTTACATAACTGACTTTGTGTGTGATTATTAGTTAATACCAGCCTAAGGTTCTTAGAAACTTCAAGGAGAAGATCTGTTTTGCTTTCTACAGTTTTTCTGGAGATGCATCACTGCACTAGAGCACAACTTAGCACATTGAACAAACTGCTTTCCAAACTTTTACTAAGCACACGATTTTTAAACCCAAGTGTTACAGTGTTTATGACAATACAATTCTTAATACATTCCTGTTGCTAGGATAAGTTTGTTTACAGCTTGCAGATGAAGTAATTCTCATACATTTTTCTGAGGATCCCCTGTTTTTAAATTGACTAAATAGTTACATCTAACCTCCTTGCCCTTTATGCGTGGGCAGTGCTTCCTCTCCTCGGATCATGTGCGGTACTTCAATGGCAGCATCAGTTCTTGCCAGCACCAAGAGCTTTGCACTGGCATCCTATTTATACTGCAAGCAAAAATAATTATGTCTCGTCTCTTCTCTTCTGAAAACTAGGCACTGAAATGGAAGCAACCCAATGCACTTTAATGAGATTTCTTTTTACAAAGGAGTTTAGCCTTCTGTGTCATTACAGGAAATTCAAAACACCTTTCCCTATGTTAAATTAAAAGGTGTAATACCATTTAGAAGTTATTAAAATGAAGAGGACAGCTTTTCTTCTTTTAAGCATCAATTGCCTTGGAAATTTTCCTTTCTTACGAAGCAAAAGGAAAGCATGTTAGGTTTCAGACCGATAGAGAAATGAGGGAAGCACTGCTATATCTTAAGTACCACTAAGCAATAATGAATTAGATCAAATATTGAAAAGTGAAAACGTCTTCACTTATTCATTCAGAACTCTGAATCCGGCTGGCTAAGTTACCTATGTTATTTGCACAAAAGTGACATTTAGTTATACCAGATGTGTTTCCTCTGATTATGTAACTTAACATTTTAACACAGAGAACTGCTTCATTTCTCATGGCACTAAGGAGGACAAACATCATGCCCAAAACGCTGCTAAAGCATCTTCACTACCCTCTTCTACACAGTATATGCTGGTGAATAAGGTAGTAAAGGAAAAAATATAGGGGAATTCTAAATCTCTTGTGTTGATTTTTTTTTTAAAGTTATTTCTTCATTAGGACATGGACCAGAACCCAGCTGAAAACTGCCAGATTCACATAAGAAGAAATAATTTCTACATATTACATTATTACGTAATTATTTTACACAAACCCCTCAATATTATTAGAAAGAACAAACTTATTTCAGAATGTTTACAGGTCTGGATGTTAAAACATTTAGTAGTGGAGACCCCAGCTCAAAAGATCTAGTTTGGATAGGTATCAGAAGCTAGGTTTCTTGTTTTTCCCTCATCAGTGCTGACCAGCACAGGCATTAAGAATTTTTGCAGGCAAGAGACACAATGTAGTAAGAACAATCTTGTCATAGCCAAAAATTGAGGTTTGGGAGGTTCAAGCTGGAATTTAGAAACAAGTTGGTATTTCAAGAGGGTGATGAAACACTGAAGCAAATTACCCAAGAACACTGCACAGTCTCCATTCTTGAAGTGTTCAAGACTGCTGGAAAAAAGAGCTCAATTTCAAGCAGCATGTTCAAAATTTTTTTTTATGCTTTTGCTGTCTGATCATTCTTTACTAAGAAGGTGAGAGAAGCTCCTAACTCAAATGGGTTTAAGATGTACATTTCAAAGATTATCCCTACCCAGACAGAGCTATTGAGTTTGTCCAGCTGTTAGAGCACTTATGTGGAGGAAAAGAATGATTGTCCTCAGGCTATTGTTTTCCCAGTTTACATTTCCTAGGTGACCATCACTGGAAACCTAGGTAGACTGGCAAAGTTTTTAGACATACATCATGTCACAGAATACAGATTGAAGTCCAGGCCACATGTTGAGGTGAAACCTCACACAGGAGTAGAAAGAGACTTCTGACATTTTATGGAGAGACAGACAGCCTAAGATTAAAGTCAGGAGAGCCCATCATCCTGAAATCAAGCTCTGGTTTTCATATGCCTATAGGCAGTATAACTAAGGATGAAGAACTCTGTAATTATTGGATAAAATCATGACCCCATGATATTGAGGAGGGCTTTATCACCAATTTGAACAGGTCCAGGATTTCAGCCATCATGCTGTGTTAGAGTACTTGTTCTTAAAGAAACTCCCCCCCCCCCCCAAACCCACAAGCAATCCCCATCCACCTGCACCCTCTCCCCCAGACACCCCCCCCCCAACTCTAGCAAATAAAACAACCCTGAGACACAGGTAAATTGAATAATTATCTCATGGAATAAATCTAAACCCATGTCCACATGGCAGAAGTAAGAATCGGCTAGAGTTTTGCTATCTTGTTTCAAAAACACTGGGAAGTGTTCCTCATAACTCTTGATAGTGCAGAAGTTATTGCACTTCTCATGAATAACTAAACAGATTATAAATACTTTCACTTTGATATTCATAGACTGATACCAAAATACTATAACATTCCCTGAGTTTCCTGTTTCCCATGACTTCCATCTGAAATCTTTCTTAGTGAACTTTGAGAAGGGGATTTTTTTGCTCTCCTAGTTTCTGTGAAAATGAATATAGCCAAAACCAGAATTAAGACCAATATTTAGAGACTATTTTGTTGTTCTTCCAATATTTTTTTTTCTTTTCTTCCCATGCTTATTTGGGAATTATCTTTCTTCTTTTGTTCATATTCTGATGCACTTTTTTGCCTTGCTTAGAAGTCCAGGTTTTACCATCTTTGTATAAAGGTCTTCAAATACTTGTAAATTATTATGACCCAGTTTATTTGCTTTTAGTTGTCATCTCTTCATCCATTATGATGATAAGTTTTGTTTTGAGTGCATTTTTTTTTTAAAAATACATATAATACCTTGAAAACATTCATTTCGGTTATTTTGAGGGCTGGTGGAACCAACTGAATTAAGCCACAGAAGGTTAATACAGAACATTAAATCCTTAAAATTAGTTAAATGATACATGAAAACTTATTTTAATTAATAAACCAATATTTTTCTAGTATGCTATATCAATCTTCCAAATAGCAGTAAAATAAAAAGAAAATAAACAAATTTACACAATGTGCAGACAATGCAAAGACTAACAAAGTTGTAACAGATGATGGTGTGTTTTGGTTTGGTAGGGATTTTTTATTATTTTTAAATACACACGTGTGGACCTTATCTAAGAGGCAACATGTAAAGAAGTAGACTGGAAAAAGAACCAGGGATCACAGAGTAACTGAATGGGGTTGTTCAGTATAATGACTATAGTGAAAGCAGACTTTTCAGAAATATGACTTGCTGGCATGACACTCTACAGAAACAAACTCACCTGTAGATTTTATCTGCCTCTTGGAAATAGCTTGAATGACTTTCATAAGCAGCCAGCAGTTTGGATTACTAGCTGCTTCCAAGTGGCACTCATTGGAGATGGTACTGGGCTTAGAAGTGTTTTTGTCATAAAACTAGACAAGGCAGAAGGTGCACTCTCATCAAGTTCAGTGTGGGGAGGTTGTTGATACATGGGAGGAGAGCAGAGTTGCTGCTTAGAGGGACATAAGCACAGTGGAATACCAGACCAACAGCAACATCACGAGATAGACAAATGAGGAGCCTGGCCCCAGGCAAAGAGCAACCCCATGCATTGCAAAGTAAAGGCCAGGCACAGACTGATCTGGTATTCAAAGAGAACCCAAGAGTCCTGGCAGAAAGCAAGCTGAACAAGAATCAGTAGCAAGGTTTTGCTGCAGCGATGACTGTGAGCTTACTGGGCTGCGAAGAGCGAGCACTGCAATGGACCAAGGGAATGGGTTATTCCTCTCCTCATGGCACTGGTGAGGCTGCATCTGAAATGCACACTGATGGTTTTTGGCTTGCCCATAGGAGAAATAGTTTCTCAGTAGAAATACTGGCAAACAGAAGAATCGTGTGATGGGTCACCAAGATGGGGATTGGAGCACATGATGTATGAAGAGAGGCTGAGGGAACTGAGCTTGCTTAGACTAGAAAAGAGATGGCTAAGGAGAAACTAGTTACAGTCTACCTAAGAGGACAGAGGAGATTGCAACACTCTGCTCAGACAGGTAGAGCAAAAGGTTGAGGTGACAGTCATGAGTAGCAGCAAGAGAAATTATGTTGGATATAAAGAAAAAACATCTAAATAATGAAAGCAGTTAAGCATGGAAGCAAGGGTCCAGGGAACCTGTGGATTCTCCATCCCTGAAGATTTGCAAGACAAGTAGAAAAACCTCATCTACCTTTAAAATTAGGCTTTCTTTGAGAAGGAGCTTGTAGTTGATGTCTCCAGAAGTAATTTCCAGCGTAACTTTTCCTAAGATTCCAAGACCATACTTCAGAACTGCTTTACCACCACAGCACAGAGGACACTCAGGGTTTCACTGAAGTGGCCAAGTTTTCCCCCTGCTCCATGTTGCTAATATAACTACAGAAGATTCACAAAAAAAATTGTCAGGCTTACCACTTGATTTATTAGCAAACATTATCTGTGTTAGACCCAAAGTGCAACCTAAATACTGTGGCCGTGCCAATGAACACTGCTTCTAGGTACATAACCTACATTAAGGAGGCCTGTCTCCATAACTTCCACCTCATGTTCAAAAGCTGTCTTACAGTTTTTGTAAAATAGGTTGTCACTACATACTCTCCCGTCTACTATGTTAAGGGGTAGAATGTATGCCAAAATAACAGGAGTGAGTAGGTTGAAGTTTTTCAGGAAGAGTAACTACCTTTAAATAAAGTTTAGCGTAGATTAAGGAGAGTTATAGATCACTTGACAATTGCTTCTGCAGAACATTCATTATTTCTTAGAAGCATGCCAAGATAGTGTTCTTAATGGCACCTGATGCAAGACTGGAAAAAACCCTATCCTGTTGATAGAACCAGTGAGCAGAGAAAAGTATCCTTAAGATGTAGGTTTCATATCTATTTTGAAGTGAGTGTGGTAGAACAAAAAAATTCCAGTAATTACTTAAAAATAAAGGTGAGGTTTAGGAAACAAGATGGTATTGGTTGACATGGGCAGATCACTCCCAGCAGCTTCTGTGGTAAAAATGGAATAACACTCCCTTCTCCAGAAGGGAGGGATGATTGAAAAATGATTGAAATAGACACTGTACAGAAGTTTTGAAGATGCAAAATACTACTTTGTTAAGCTATCACAACACCAAGTTTTCCTTTTAAGGTATTGACATCAAAGCTATATAGGGGACCAAGGCTAGCATTGGTATAACTATTTTGAAATTAACATGCGGTTGGTAGAATTTAAAATTTACCCTTACAAGAAAAAAAAAAAAGACTGGGACCTAATTTATTCACTACATAGATTTTAAGACTGAAGATCAAGCCTTAAAATTTCTTCACACAACACAGACTCTCACCAGTCAAGACAGAACATGTCAATGGGTTTTCATCACATTTTCTTTTAAAGTTAAAACAAACAAATATTCCAGAAGGCAGTTACCTCGATAAGTAGTGAGAGACCATATTACTCTGATAAAGACATGTGACAAGCTATCACCTCTTTCTCTCTCTCTCTGATTTTGGGGGAGGGAAAAATGGCAGAAGTTTATAATACATTTAGGTCCAATCTCAGCAAAAATTTCTATTTATTTTTGAACTAAAATATCAACTTGGCCTTTCTGAGAAAAAAAAAATGCGGAGGGCGGGCAATACACCCACAAAGAAAAAAGTTACATGATGCAAGTTTGCATTTCAAACACCAAGAACTATGTTAAACAGAACATTCATTTATTCTTTTTATTTTCCCCTACTCTCCCCTCCACATCCACTTCCTTGCATGCATGGGAATTTTATTTTGTTATTTATTGTTTCAAAATTATGTCCTTGACTTTTTTTTTTGTAATAGAGTCGATCTGAAATCAATATTACTTTTATTTTTATACCAAAATACATAAACAATGAATAAAAAAAATTAAGCACTAGGCTTACATTTGGGATCAGGTCTTTTGCTGTTATACTTCCTATCTTTTTTCAACAAAGTATCAAAGTAGCTGCTTGTATTGAGGTTTTGAGCTTGGGTAGGTGGTTTTTTGTTTGTCTGTTTTTAAGCAGGGAAGTCCTGAAGTCTCACAATTATGGGAGCACAGCACTAAGGGGAAATTATCAAACCCTGAAGTTCAAACCATTATTCTACATAAATCCACTGCCAGGGAAGCTGTGGTGAGAGGCCGAAGAGAGGCTCTGTGCCTCCGTGTGGAGGGATATGAAAGATCCCGGCAGATTGCTCCAGTGCCAGAGCTGCAAAGTGCACATCAGGCAGAACATGTGCGAGTAGCACCTCGCAGAAAGGAAACATCACAGGGTTTCTTCCTTTGATATTCACAGCCAACTTTATCTATGGGGGGAAATAATCAGAGTTATGATGGCGTGCCAAAGTACAAGGCCATTATCCCACATTAGCTACAGCTTATCACAAGTAGATGCCCACATAGGACTCAGATGTTATCCATATTATTCTCATTGTTGTTTAAATGGTTAAGGATTTCAATAAAAAAAGAACACCAAACCAAAGTTTAGATTTCTTTCATATGCTAAGAAACCAGGCTTGGGACTAGAAATAGCAGGTCTGGTGTTTTCTACCTCTCCCCCTCCATCTCCCCTCCCTAATTATTTATTGACCCCAGAATTCAGTCATTTCACAACAGTGCACAGAAGCATTATCATCTATTTAATTTTTAAAAGGTACAACTTCAGGTGTCCTATGCTGAACTCCATGGTAATGTAACATCTTGTAACTTCAGAGCTTGCAAGACCAAGATAATAGATGAAGCAAGCAAGATAAAGAACATAAGTGGATGTGTAGAAAGAAGAGGAAACATTTTTTATTTAGTGACAAGGACATGCAGAATAAAACTTATTACAGTATTTGGCCTGCATATTCTAATCATAATTTACTCAGAGATTTGTGTTGGAAATCCACATCTGGACTTTGTCCATTCAGCTGCATTGTTACTTGCTCTGCTGTTTATTCCAAATTTATTTTCACATAGCTCTGTAGAGTGCTTCCTCTTCCCAAGGGATTTGTTCCTACCAGATGGTATTTACATGTCCATCTCATGCCTAGATTTCAGTAGTTTCTCCACAACTCTATTTTCAAGTGTCAGAAACAAAGTTTAAATATACTACCACACAGAGTTACGTTCACGTTACAGGATTCTGAAGCAGAAGGGGAAAAGTGAAGTTACTACAGTTTTCATATAAGAAAAATGTACTGTGATTACATGCTGGAGTGGAGAGAAATTTTCTAATGTTTCATATGTCCCTTGTGATAACACTTTCAGGTGTTTGTAGCTTCTATCCCAGGACATTTTATTCTATCTGTTCTTGCTAGAAAAGATCTTGCAGTCTAATCAGAATATACCTGCTGTGATCCCAAGACTAAAGAGGTCATCAAGCATATGATGTTTCTTTTGAGACTAAACACCTTGCCACAAGCCTGAAAGAATCTATATTTTTCTAAAGCTTTAGAAAAGTCACAACAGATTAGAAGAATACCAATTAGTGCTGTTAACAGCTCTTAAAGTTTAGGTTCCTTGCCAGCAAGATTTAAGGTAAATATTTTTAAGATAGCTATTCTGAGTCCTTCCAAGTATACAACTGCAACAAAAATGTAACCCTGGAGAAGGAGAGGAACTTGTTCAGAAGAGAAATGCAATAAGCATTTTCAGTAATAATTTTTGAGAAGATTCAGCTGTTGGTATTTATTTGTTTTTTATTAGTCTTAAACCTTGTTATACATATCCTGCCAAATATCTATCTTGCATTACTTTCATGTAGCAATTCAAGGATATAAATTTATAGCTACATTGGATATTGAAAACATGCATATTGGAGTGCAATTTAATAGGGCCCAGATCTTCAGGTCTTAGTAAAATAGAATATTCCAACATAAAATATGTTTATACTTTGTCTTGATGTTAGCATTTCTTTCATCCAATCGGCTTCTCAAGTGTCAGTCATGCAAGATACAAGAAGTAGGCCTGTTTTACTCATATCTGTTAAATTCCAGTTGGATAGTGCTATTTTCCAGTGGAGTTTTAAATATATCTACCAGTATGTTATGAGAAGGCAATCAAAACATTAACGACTTTAAGATAAAGTTATTAAACACTTTGGAAAGTCACACAAGAAAATTGGATTAAAAAAAGTCATCTATACAAGCCTTAACAACAAGCAAACACACTGGGAAAAGCTCCAGCAGCATAAAAAAAAAAAAGAAATTATGCTGAGACATTAAAATGTCCTCTTACAATGTTAAGACAAGGTTTAAGAATCAAACCAAGATGACTTTATCCTTATGCCCAGCCCTACTGTGGCTCCTTATCTGCATTTCCATAGAACAGCTTAAATCCTCCAGTCCTGTGTGTAATGGAAAACAAAAATGATACCCAGTGCTTAGCCAGCACTCTACAATCACTGCTTGTTGTGTCAGGACATAAAGAGCATTTCCAAGACACCCACTGACACCTGACAGATAACAATAACTGCAGTAAATGTTAGACAGTACCTGACACTCCAGCTCCCAGATATAGATCCTGACTGCTGTAACTCTTGTATGAATAGTGTTACTTTTAATCACACACTGGTCATTTTTACAACTTCCTTTTTTAAAACATTTACCTATGGCTATTGAAAACAATCACCATTGCAAAAGCTATGGCAGCTTAGCATCTCTCATACAATAACAATGCACAACATGCTCTGATCCTGTTAATCTTTTGATATTGGGTAGGCAGTTTTGTTATTTGAACACCAACCTAACCACCCTTTGCCAGCCAATTACCACCAGTTACCCTCAAACAAAACCTGCAATTCTGCAAGTGATAAGTAACAGGTAAGTAAGCAACTACTACTGTTCTGGCAAATTCTTTAAAAAAAATACATATTTGATAAATTCTGAAGGAATACCTAAACCAAGTTGTCCTCAGCATCTGCCCCACCCCCACAAGCTTCTTGTTTCTGGCCAACACTGTAGAACGCAGTAGCAGTCAAAGCAGAGATGTGATTCTTCCCCTCCAGCACCACACTGACATATCATAACTACTAGACAAGAAAGTCCTCTTTCATATAGTGACTTTATTATTTCATTCCATTGGTAGTGCTTTCATGGGAAGACAGAAGCTGCTAATCACACCGATGTCATCACAGCCCACCTCCCTTCCGTTAAGAACTGCTCTACCTGCAGTTGCCATTACCTGAAGATCAAGTTAAAATGGGAATGGCTATAACCAAAGTCAAAATTTAGGTTTTTATTTTCCATCTATGCCAGAAACAAGTGAAGTAGCTCTTACCAATAACAGTTTCATAGTCTTTAGAGAAAGATGATAAAAGACAAAGTCATGAATGACTTAAAAATGGATTTTTTTTTTCCTTCTAACAATGCAATACTTGTTTCTTGCCTTTCAGTTGACATCCCTTCATACTGTTGTGCTCTGCAGAACAATAGAGCCAGTTGTAGAAATGAAATGAGTCACCAACAACACGTGACTTGGGGCATGTAAGGCAGAACTGACTATATCACTTTGTCTCAGCTGCCAAAGGGTGTAACAAAATCATGTTTGTTTACTGCTTGAATTCAAAATTTTTGCTGTTGATCTAAACATACTTTTCCTTTTTAAAGTAAGACATTACGTAACATGCAAAGTTGCTCATAACTTACCAGTACTAACTTATAGTTTGGTTAGCCCTAATGTGTTCATGATACAAGACACTGTTCATGTATTGATTAATCATCTCATAATATGGACATGACAGATGGCCCTGCTAGAGCAGCAGGTAAAGATTAGTTCCTCCGTGTAAAACCAGGTTGGCTGTTATGGGGACACAGTTTTGCGATTCAAGATATATTAATCTTAAACTGGAATTGCATTTCTCCTTCTCTCCTAGAGCTCTGATCATTACATACCTACATAGGTGGGCAGGTAGCTGGAAACCCAGTTTTTATTGCATTTCTTTCCTTGCTGAACTTCTTCCTACTCTTTCAGTAAGTCACCCTGGAAATAAAAGTTATAACTGAACTGGAGTATTTTTCTCATCTGTTGTGGTTAAAAGGTTAACTATCATCTTTCAAATCTTTCTAGGCTCACTCCCCTTCAGTGTCAGAGCACATGCCTGTTATACACTGTCCATTACACAGTGGCAGCCTGAGGCATTCCCACTCATATGAGGTACTGGATTAGAAAAAACCAAAACAAAAAAGTGAGAAATACTTTTGTCTAACTCATAAATTGGAAACTAAGTGCTCTCGATCAGGAAAAAGGAAGAAAGTAGTTTGAGCAGAAATTAAATATCCAAAGGGAAATTTGTGTTCCCAGTCAAGCCATGCCTATAAGAAGTGTCCATTGCTCTCAGAGTCAAGATTTCTATCCCAAGTCCAATAATCTGTGAGCAACAGTGCTCACAACTGTTTCTCCCAGTACTACCTGATTATTAAAATCTTAAATTCTTAAAATCATCCTGAGATTGACTCTATAATGTTGAGATGAGTGGTGTTAAATGATCTACCAAATGCTGGTATTCCTTCTTCCTCAAAGAATTCTAGCACAGCAATTCTTTGTCAAAGGGGCAAAACACGGATGGTCCCACACCAAAGCTTTTGCAGAGCAGCTCTGTCAGTTAAGGTTCAGCTGAATTTTAAGTGATGTTTGTACATGTATTCCCCCAGCTCTAGTTAAAAAGAGATAATTGTGTTGAAAAGGTATTCTTGTGAAGTTGTACCAGATGATGTCTGGGAATCATCTGTCATCATTGCCATCTTATCATGCTGACAATATGAGAAATCACCATTCTTCTTGTCCTCTTGTCCTCAAGTTAAACTTCTAACTTCATAATCTTTCCTCAGTCAAAATAAATCAGTTTTTGAAATTAGTTTTGAAAAAAGTCTCAAGGCTCAGATTTAACCATCAAATAATGCAGAAAAGAATTCTCTGTGATTCAGACATGAACACAGAACTGAATACCTTTCAGTTCAAGCTGCACAAATTGTGATAGTGAGGAGGTAACCTTCTAAGCTCCAGTAACTAGTTATAGGCATGCTTTTTGCCACCTCCTACTCTTAAATACAGTAGTAGGACACTAAGCTAATGTGTCACATTTTGCAGGCTGTGTGGTCTAGGAGCATCCAGAGTGAGTTACCACAGCTCAGCTGGTAGGCACTTACTAAGCTACATTAATGCACTTTTGTAAGACTGTATGACCATATCCAAGCTGTCAGAAAGAACATAGTTCTTTATGACAGTGACTCTTTCAATTTATATTTTTCATATTATCCACCAGGTATGTAGGTCTTTTTACAAATAAGAAATATTTGCATTTATTACTACAAATCTTACCCTCATGAAATTTCACATCTAACTAAATGCCTAGAACAAAGCAGCTGGTAAGTTTGATACATACAAGAGATCAATAAGAAGGATCATTTCTACTGAAGTCTGTTTCAACATCTCTTCCAGCAGATACAGGTACAAACATATGACTTGAATGTATTAGAAGGAAATAAATACTTCCAAGATGCTCCTGCATATTGGTGCTTATGGTACTTGCTGTTGAGATTCATTGTAGAAGGGCCTTAAAAGCCATTTTCTTGCAAAACAGCATTTTGGTCACTAACTTAAAAAGCTTCAGAAGCAAAATAACATAACTCCATTTAGTTTGGCAAATCACACCAACTTACATCAGACATTATTCTGATCAAATGATATTATGTACATTATATTCCACTAAGATGCTGGAAAATGAAACATCCAAAGAGTCAATATTTTTTGACTGACAATAGTATAGTCATTCATAAAATACAGACATGGCCAGAAAAAAAATAAATTTGTATCAGCTATAAAGAAAATATCAACATAGAAAGTTATGAAGCTCTGGGTTATGATTCCTTAATGAAGGCTCAAGGTTTGTATTGAATTAGTAGATACAGCATTGAAGTGTGAAAGCTTAAAAAAAATCCAACCCAGCTGGGAGCTCTTATTCCTTTGTCATCATGCCCCCCCCCGCCCCACCCCCCAGTTTCTCTGCACAGCTCTCCCTTCTAGACGAGATTGGGTTAATTAAATAGGCCAACCTCTAAGAGCATGTTAATTTACAAACACTACTATTTAAGAAATAGATGCTCAAATTTCTTCAGAAGTAGACATGTTTTAGTTACAAATCCGTGTTTGTTTTAATGCTTAAGCATTTGTTCTAACCGTACTCTGAAGACAAGTCACTTAAACTATATTTAAAACCTAAGAAACAGCAGAACACATGTGCCAGTCTCACTTTCTCTAGCTGGCAGCAGTCAGTCAGTCACAGGCAAAAAGAAAAGAGAAATTATGAATTTCAGAAGGGAGACCTGTACTTTTGCTTCAGCTAGGAGCAGGGACAGAATTGTTTCATACAACAGGGTGAATGAGTAAACAGCTCCTGACTCTTCACATGGCAGGCAGGGGGGGAGGAACGAAAAGGAAACCCCTTTTCTCCCCTCCCAAACAGATTTACCTGTCCCCACCTTTCTTATATTTTGCAGACTACTTCGAAGTAACTCGTGTATTGTTACTGGCATGGAAGCATTTCAAGACCGGAGTTGACAGTAGAGTTAAGAGCCTCGAACAAGAAAGCAGAACACTGACATCGAGTGGCAAGATTCCTGCAATACACTTCTGAAAGTCCCTGTTAGAAACTTCAGCAGCCCATTTTCAAGGCCTGTGAAACTTTTAATTCTTAACTCTAACCTATTAATGTTTAAAGCAGAATGCATAAAGTGGAAACACTACTTTGTCTTATTTGTGTTTGCACCTTCAATGTTTCATTAGAAATTATTCTTAAATGACGTTAAGACAAAAAAAAAAAAGAAAAAAAAGAATAAAACACATAACCACAGTTCACACTAGGAACAGGCTTAACTAACAACTTAAAAAAGACCAAGACTAGAACCTAGCCAGTTTTTGAAGCATTTATAAAGCCTTCTCTTCTGAACACATCATAACACCTCTGAAGTTGTAGAAAAGTCATGTGCAATGGTAAAAAAGGACATGTAAGCCACTTGTATAATCTACTAAATCCTTCTTCCCTCTTAGGAAGCTAACAATGAATTGAAGTTCAGGAGAGTTTAATTATTCTATTTAAGTGTCCTTCAGTCCTGGAGAAGAGTCATCTTTGAGTGACACATATCACTATTAATAGAACTCAAGTTTGTGAATGATGTTTAGCACTGCTGTAAGCTTGGTCTTAAAACACACGCACACACTGAAGTATTTTACAAAGACTTTCCTGTTCTTTAAACAGTTTTGTATATAAAATGAGATACAGGTTTACTATTTTCAGTCTGTTTTTTTTCTAGGAAATATTCCATAGAATTAACTGCTTCTAGTCTTCTGTCAGATACATAGCCAGTTTGACAAGAGCCATATTTATGGCTTGAAATCTGCTAGGACATCAAAATATTCAGATAATACCCAAGTGGGTAGTTAGTGACAGAAGAAAGATGGATTATACTTCCTAGGACTGTAGCATCATACTGTGCCCAAGGAATGGTAATGCATAAGGGACTTCCATTATTTGACAGCAGAGGAGATGAAAGCAGTTTATTCATTAAGTTCACAGGTCCTGGGCAAGGTATTTTCTGGGTAGTTCACAGCATGCACACAGCTGGATTTTGAGTGCTGTGAAAACCATATTTGCTAGTGAGGAATCTTCTTTGCTCTCCCCAGTATCACCACCTTACTAGCTGCAAACTCTAAAATTTAACCTGTGCTTTCTGGACGGCATGTACACAAGCCATTTTAAGGAAAGGGGGAAAAAAAAGGGCTTTAAAAAATATAATAAAGGAGTACTTCACTAATACCTTTCTGAACAGCAATGGGGACAGGAGAGAAAAGTGAAATAGATTAATGAGAATGTGACATTAAGAGACATATGTCATGTCTTTGGCTTCATGCTAGAAAGCTTATTTCATTCATTGCATTATGGCATGCCATGCCTTTGCTATTTGTCAGTATAATCCAAGACAAAGAATTACCTTTAGAGAATTCACATACAGCATGAAACAAATAGAATATTCCTGCGTCCCAACCAGCTATACTGTGTGTGCATATATGTGTGTATATAATATAGAGTTATTTCTTCTCTACAGTGCTATTTCCTCCTAAGAATCAGAAAGCCATCTATTGCATAGTTGCCCCTGTTTCTCACATCCCTACAATTTTCCATGGAAGTGCTAGTTAGTACTTCCTTCCCCTAGCTTGCTGCTGAGCAATGAGGGCTCCTAGGTCTGAGACAACAAGAAGCTTCATTTAATTTCCAAAATATTCTGTCAAATTAATCAGAAGATAGACAAATAAAAGAATCTTACTTCATCCTGCTTCTCCTAGTTTTCTGTAGCCCAAGAAACCTGCAGAAGAAAAAACTAAACCAACTCATGCAAAACATCCTGTATTTCATTTTCTCTTGTTATATCATCTTGTCATGCTAGGGAGATGCCAAGGCAGATACCACACGCAGAAGGGACAATACTCTTGTTCAGAAATGAAGAAAGTCTCTGAGAATAGAGTGTATTTTAACAACTTGTTGCTAAAATGAACTCGGTAAAGGAATATTTGCTGCTTCTCCACTCCAGAGTTATTTGTCTTTTACGCATGTAATGCGCTTTGCACGTAAATCCTTTGGCTTTCAAATTAGCGCTTACTTGAAAATTAACATTAGATGCTTGTGTTAGCAATAGTCTTTTCAAGACAGTGGTTAAACAGATTGGTTTGCATAGTATTTCTGATAAAGTATTCAAAGAAGATAGCAATTTTAACTAGTTAATAATCTAAAATGAGCTAGACATGCTCTGTATGCAAGAAATTTAAGCAGCCTTGTGTACATAAAGCAAATTATAACTTCAAAAAAGAAATGAAAAAAAAACACTGAAGACTTTCTTAACCTTTTTTATAGAAGCTTTTCCAAATAACAAGGTTAAAGCTTCCAGGGTAACTGTTCTTCACAAAACTAAACCGTTTTATTTTTTTCTATTTCTTCTTAGGGACTTCAGTCCCTAAAGGTACAATTCACTCACCTCCAAAATCCATACCATAAAAACCTGAGTATTTTGTTATTAAGAAATCAGGTCTGTGTACAGGATAGGACAGTCATTTTACACTGACTTTTTTGGTCCATTAGTTTTTGAAAAGCAGATACCAAATGTTAGTTGTGCCATATGGGCCAGCTGTTTCCTATCTGTATTCCAATCTGAAGCATTGTATATGCATGGCAAGACTTGTGTGTACTACGCATAGCGTTCTATTTTGTCCCAAACTACATCCTTCTTGGAACTTTTCTCACAGCAGACTACACAGTGGGAAGCCAGCTGGAAGCGACCAGAATTAAGTTTGACCTCCCAGCCCCTTACAGATTTCCCATGACTTTTCTGCTATACTAAAGTTTTCTTCCTTTACACAAACCAGCATCACTTTTGGACAACTGTCAACAATACAGCACTGGAATATGGACCACAGATAGTCAATAATAAAAAGCTGATAGAAACATATTCAATATCTTCCTTTTGGGAACGGATAACCTCTTACAGTCAGATACCTTTAAAACCTCCAATAGCAGCTAAAATACTTAAAAAATACTGGTATCTGCTTTTACAATATCATTTATCAAGTAACTTCCCTTATTTCTTACAACAGTCAGAAGTAGTATAGAGAGGTCAAAAGGGACTAGATGTAGTTCAGGAACATGGCAGTTTTTTAGTATGGCAAAATCCAAAGCTCAAGCAGAATTTAGCCCCAAACTACAGGCATTAAAATTCAATTTTTATGAACACAACTCCTTTTTAGTAAAGTGTTGCATGAAAAGAAGTGCATTTCACACATGGAATACCTTAATTTACCTCTCTTATAGTACAGCAATATTATTTTGAATTTCATTTCTTTACATTAGGAGCAATATGTTGTTCTCAAAAACTAGGAAGACTGATCTTGCAAATCAAAAAACCCTCACAAACATCTCCAATAAGTAGTTAGCTTTTTGTTTTGTTTTATCCTTTTACTATATGAAAAACATGTACAGAATATGGAGTATAGGGATTGTATAACATGAGCTTATTTCTAGTCTTTCAGGCACTCGTCACAAATTTTTGGTGAATTGCTTCCTTCTTTCTAGGATTAGAGCTCTCCAACAGGAGTTGTTTCTGTCTACTCAGATTACTCATATCCCAATATCATGCCAGGAACTTTTGTTATCAGCTGCTGCTTCTTACCTCAATAGCAGCCTTTCTCTTCTGGCTTCATCTCCTTTACAGATGCCAAAAATTGGGTGCTGCTTCAGCCAAGTACTTACTGCTTATTACCTAGCTGAGCAGCAGTTTGAGAGTGAAAGAGAAGGAAACTTGAATTTGTGTTCCCCCTCCCCCCCATGTAGGGTATTTACAGTCCCTCAAATTTCTTACAGGTTGATAATTTCACTAGTCTTTAAGAATAAAAATTGGTATTTCTTACTATTTGGCAGGCAATGGAATCAGGTGGATGCCGCCTTGCCCATAAAGGTAACAGTTCAGCTGTAGTTTAACCGTGTCTTAGCATTGCCCAGAAGATTGATAATTAACGGGTGCCATGAAAGGAAGCATCTACAGAGCAGAACTTCTAGTCTTATTGCTGAAAGTATGAGGGAATGTATTTAAACAACCATGCCTCTCTGAATGCTCAAGATCATAATTTGGGTTTGTTATTTCACCATCTTGGAGTGAGTAAGTGTCTTGGAAAACTTCATTATAATTATTGTAATATTAAAAAAACCCCAGCACATAAACTGCAGTAATTTTCACAGCTAGTGCATCTAGAATTGTGGAAAGACAGCTCACCGTAAGGTACATCTCATGATAGCTAGACACCACAAAGCCAAGCATTTTCCTTAGCAGCTACTCTTCTGCCCCTTGAAGCCAGTTGAGCCATAGCTGAATTCTGACACTGTGGTTTTTCACACGTAGAAAGTCTGAAGTTTAACACCCGGTCTTCAACCTTGGATTTGGAGTTTAATAACTTCATTTCACTCCTCTCAGAGCCCTCAAAAAGACTTTTATGCAATTTTCCCAGTATTTAACACAGGGAAAATCCACATTTGTGTTCAAACTCAGAGATGCTCTCACAGGCAAGGTGTATCCTCCCATGGGCCTTAGCTTCTCTGAACTACATCCAGGAAATACACCTTTCCAGAAACATCTCTTTATACAATCTTACCACTACAACAAACATTCACGTCATTCCTGCAACCTACTGTAACATTATTGTTAATAACAACAATAAAGAGAAATAAATAACAAACCATCTCATCTTTCCTCAACATTCTTATCTTCTAAGGAGACTCAGAGCTTTGCTTACTCCCAGAACCCTTTATTAGTGACTATTCACAGCTGGGACCCATCTTTAATTGGACCTGGCAGCTCTCCAGGTGCAAGGAGCTCACTAATTGTTTAATTGTTTTGGGGTCTGGTTAACTCTTCCAAGGTCAGGGTTGCTTGCATCCTCTTCTCCCAAGGCTTTATAGCAAATTCTCTTGTGTTGCTTTCAGCCCGGATAGACAAAAATTTCTGTGCAGAGAATATATTTGCAACAATTTCACAGTATAGTTACAGAAACTTAAACCAGAAAGTATTAAGGACCAACTATTTTGCAGAATATAAGTTGGGGGCGGGGGGGAAGTCCCCAAGGTTGTAATATTGACTGTGTTGAAAAAGAAAGACTAGTTCATAATCTCTATCGGTGTGTTCCAGATATTCAAGCATGGTTTAAAATCCAAAACAAGCAAATAATAAAAAAACTTTATGAAACAATATATAAATAATATATATGGAAAGTATTTCAAATGATGGAAATTTTTTCAGAGAGTAAGGTCACATTTTTAGAGATACTATAAAATTAATAATCGCAGGTTAATTACATGAAATATGTTGCTGTGTTAATATTTGTTTTGCTTTGCTTTGGCTACTGGGTAACATCTTCTTTACAACCTGTGTCATACTGCATAATTTTATAGGTTTTGGAAGAGCTATTTTGTTTTGCCTTATGTTAAATGTGAGCAGAATCATGCTCTTTTCTTTCACTCAGTTTTACACGTCTTTTCCTGTTTTCTAGTTCTCAGCCCATTAGATCAGACATCTATTCTTACTCATAAAAAAGAAAAACAACTGTTTGGTGGTTGGCTTCCTCATTGGCAATTTAATAAGAAGTGCTATATCTCCATCTTTCCTGATATAAGAAAGGGAATGGTTATTCCTTTCTTTTGTATATTTTCTCTATTCATCACTGAATTTCAATACTCCATTATTAATGCAATACTTATATGAAGTTTTGGTAGGAGGCCAAGCTAAATTGTGTGCCCTTATTGTATTTTTTTTTTTTCCTTTGGCTAACAATTTCATTAATGGTTAATTGCCTCAGTATCAGCTTTAGTATTATGGCTTATGTACAACCTAGGTCCAGTAGAACAAGTAAAATGAAAACTCTAGATACCTGCCCATAGGCACAGTGAAATAACTGAAAACATTTAATCTATTCTGTCATTTGTCATCATCCACCAACCTGCCTGAAATATAACAAACAAGGCTACTGCTTCTTGCATTGATTTTTTTTTTTAACTAACTGCCACATCTTTCCTCCTGCTGTGTATACCAAAAGCAGATAAAAGTCCTGCTAAACCCGGTCTGATTTGTATGAGCCTAGTAGTTCTCAATCCTCTTCAAAGGTGTGTTCAGAGCTCTGTAATGCTTCTCTTCGCTTAGGTTAATGTGCTACATCCACATCAGCACTATTATACTGAGCTCCTCCTTCAACTGTGTTAGCTCTGCAGCTTCACATGAACGTGAGTTTGTGCACTAGGGAGACCTTCCTTGTTCTTGTCAAGCACATTTATTACCTTCTGGCATATTGTTCCAGCAAATGTAGCCTGCAATGACAGGGATCATTATGTCTGTACTTAAACTTTGATGACATAAAAGAATGAAAACCTCAACATATTAATCTTTTCACTGTACTGAGAAAGACTATAGGATCAAAAAATAAAAAAAGGGCTGATTTATTATCAATGAAGTCTAGACTTCACACTCAGGAATCCTGAATTTCTGCATTGTTTTAAGGAAATCTGAAATAATCCACTCAATCTGGAACTATGTCATGTGTGGATCAGGTGATGGGATTCATCTTGGGACTGGCTGTTCTTCGGAAGACTGTTGGGAATAGTTTCAGCCAGCTGTTTACTGCAGCAGTTCTGCCTCTTGCAGGAGAAAATTTATTTCCCTTTTTCTCTTTCTTCTCAGGGAATCCTAAGAATTTCCCTAGATATTTACAACAGATGTTATAAATATTAACAACTCTCATATCAACAGAAAGAAAAAAGCCTACAAATATACACAAGTATCTACAGTGCTGCAAACTAAAATCGCTCAAGCATTTCTTTCATAGAAAAACTTTAAGAAAATATCCTACAATTCACTTTTCTGAAATTCTTATTTATGGAAATAAACAAAAAAAAAAGTTGTAAGGTCTTATTTAGCTGTTCCTAAATGTTTTAGATTTAATTTTTGAAAAAAACCTTGAAGAATCCTGGAGAATTCTCTTCTAGATGAACTTGAATGTTACTGTCTCTCTCAGAAATGCATACTACTTCATACAACTGTAAAAGATAAAAATGGCCTCACCACATAAGTGATTGACATCTAAGTTATGGTCCCTGATATATTGTCTCTATATCATTGCATTTCTGATTATGTGAGGAAATTTGATACAGTTATCTGAGTAATGTCACAGGTGTTACCTGTCACTCTTGACTAAAAGTGAATATCAAGGAGTTTGGTGGCATTGAGGAGCGAGACAAAGCACACAACTAGGTAATAAAGCACTCATTTTATATTTTTTAGCTCATTTCCATTGTCTTTTGTTCCCCATAATTCTCTTTTCTTCCTGTGAGGAAAAAGAAAAGTTGTAAGCTGTGCAGTAAATCCTGCTGAAATAGAGTTGTTTGTGAGAGAGTACCTTTACCACTGAGCTACGTCTTAGGCCCTTTTGGTCTCTCCTGGGTGTACTTCATAGGCGGATACATTAGTTTCTAGGTGAAACTCTGTAGTTCAACAACTTGAATGTGAGACATCAGAAATGTAGCCCCTTTCTGTGCTGATCCACATTCACAGGATATTTGTACCTATCTGCCAAATGTGTTAAGAAGGCTGTGACAAGGCTGTTGATTAAAATCACTCAAAAGAGACCTCTTTTAAATGGGCAGGAACCTGTTTCTACTCAAGACAGTCCTTTCTGTACAAGTTTGTTCTCTCAGTCTCTCCCAAAGACTCCATCCAAGATCTCTGTCTGTTCAATACCTTGTTTCCTTTCCACATTGTCTTGTAAAAAAATAAACCCTCTTGCTGGTAGAGTGCCTTCTCTATGTGACGTTTCCAGTTTGGGGTCACCTAGTGATAACCCATAACCTGATCACTCTTCCTCTTTCCTGAGACCAGTACACTTTAAGTTTTCTTCCCTCCAGTATTTAGGCTGTCATCTTTGGGAAGGATGAACCTTGCAAGCTTGGAGAGAGAAAAAGGCTTGTCTACCCTTCCCGACTAATGGCACAGCCACAGGAACATTGATTCTTTTGAAGCTGTTTATCTGTCTTTGCTGCTTATCTGTCTTTACTGCCTTTCTCTGGATGTTTGTTTTCCATTAGCTGCCACCTTTGACTCACATTCTGACAGCCATACTCATTTGTAGCAAACAGATAAACTGATGGGGAACATGACATTTATAAAAATGGGATCCATAACTACTGCATTCTTCAACCTCTCCTACAAAATTGTTTCCATAATTACAACTCAGGGCTTCTCTGCTTTTTCATTTCTTTTACATGGCAATGTATACAATGATGTACTTCAATTTTGTGGCTCTATCAGTTAGTGTTCCTTCTGCTGCCTTTATTTGTCAAATTCTTCATAATTTTGCTCTGCACAGAGCTGGAAATGTCTTTTTGTTTCCTCCAAGTGCCTGAGGTTTCTGCAGTACTGTTTGTTATTCTACCGACTTCACTCGTTCTTTCAGGCTGTTATATTTAAGACTGATGAGGCATTCATTCTCAGTCAAGAAGCTTTTTAAAAGTACACTGAGTTGTATAGATAAATTAATTACTACAATTAAATGCTTGTATATGTTTAGGGATGATTGTTGACTTTCCCCCCTAAGCACATTGTCTTTAATCAAAGACTGCAGAGGTGAAAATAATCAATTACTTTCTCCCTACTTCTACTAAAAATATCCTCATTTCTCAGATGGGTTAGCTGACTGACTACAAGACAATTTACTGTGCACACAATGGGTAGGCAGAGAAGAGCCACAAACTCACACTGGAAGAGGAGGTCTATGGTAATTTCAGATAATGTTTCTTCAAATATAAAAGAGAGCTCATAAAGTAAGAAATTCATAGAATTAATTTTTGTTTACAGTCCTAGATTGCTAGCTGCTTTAATTTGTAGCAAGCACAGCTATGTCCCTGAATGTGACTACCATCACAACTCACAAGGCATGTGTCTCTGTAGCAGGCTTTTAAATGCAATTAGAATATCAGGCTATTTTAATAATAGCCTGAAAGGTAGATTATCTTAGGAGTTACTCTGTGCTACTGCTGCTAGGTTGTCTGAAACCAGTGTGGGAGTTTCTGCTCTAAACTGCAGTGTGGACATGCCTTTAGTACGGAAAATACTATATTTGCAAAGAATGTCAAAGAAAAAAAAGTCTTTTTAATACAAATTTAACACATAAATGACCCACTAAGTGAAGAACATAGATAATTAATGGCAGTTCTAATGATACTGCTTGTGCTAGTTTACATATGAGCATTCTCCCTGTAACCAATCTTTTTTTAAAAATATCAGCAGTTTTATAGATGAGTAAACTTTAAATTTTAATACAGGCATATTTAACAAAAAAAAAAACCCCAACAAAGCAGGGATGTGATAGAGTACATTTACTTAAATATTATTACAATTGTAAATTCATGATAAGACAAAATGGGATGATACATCATCTGTCTCTGGACTAAAGCTGCATCTGTACCTTCTGAGTGCAAAAAGAAGTAATAAAAACTTCTCACTAAGCTGACAACTTACTGCTACCTTTTTTTTTTTTTTTTGGTAAGAATTACTTGGCACCATAATACAACCCTGTTATGTGACATTGCACTAGGGAGATGTAGTTAATGTATGTCATCCTTGGCTAGCAGATAAAAATGTATCTTAGGATACATGACAAAGACTATAGAGGAAGGCTGCTGAAGGGAGCTGATACGGTGTTACAGTAACCTTGGAAGGGGAGTCCTAGTAACATGCTGCAAAGACTGATGACTGAAGTCATGAATATTCCCTTTGGTCCCAGGACTACTGTTTCTGAAGTGAACGTTAGGAAAGAAGATAGATGGAGGGAGAGGACAAAAGTGAAAATAAGGACAGGAAGAACTGGAACTACAGAGTAAAAAACCTGCACTTCTGCATGGCCCACTGCCCTTGGAAGATGGAGAAGGAGCTGACTCTCAGTAACCTGGTACATCTGCACTGCACAGGGCAGGAGTACAAGTTTGGTTTCTTCAGGACAGCTTTACTTAATAGCCCACACCTTGACAAGACAACTATCCCGCTTTCTGTCCAGACTGTGGCTGTGCAGTGCCAAGGAGGAGATTTCTGCCTGGTGGGTCGCTGCCTGCAGTATGAGTTGCAAGACGTGCTGGTGACATACTTGGTGACTACAAGACGTGCTCTCAACATACTTCCTCAGTTACATATGATAATACACTCTGTCTGCTTATAGGGTAGGACACAGACTGATGTGTTCATCTGTTCACAAAGTATGTACTAACAGCTTGAGGCTTGTTAGATTTGAACCGAACAGTAGGAGGGGCAATTAGTGTGTTCAACTCTAGGTTTTGCTCCAACATGAGCTGTCTAATGTTCACTGTCCTTAATTCTCAACTGAACTGTTATCTTCTAGCAGTAGTGTAAGGAAATATTTTCTTTCTTTCTTTCTTTTTTTTTTAATGTCAGTAAGACTAACTAATTTCAACAGATTCATAACATTTCTTTTAGTACTCAGAAAACATTCTGCAGTGGTGGTCTGTACTGGAGATATGTAGCTTAAACACACAACCACTAGGTAAAATTATTACCTAACTTTCACTGACACAAACAGAGGGATCATCTGTTCATGATTCTACTAAATTGTTTCACGTTCCTGCTAATACAAGTCATCAGAATTTTACAGGACTTTTTCACCTGTATGCCAAAATAATGCTTGATAGCATCAAGTCTCATCTGTCTTTTGAGCCAAACACACTCAAATAACTCCTGCTCCTAAGGAACTTCAAAAATCTCTTCTCACTCTTTGTGTAAATCTAGTTAAAGGAGGTATGTAACAGTTGCACGCTAATTACTAGTTACAGCTTAACTATCAGCATTACTTGAGAAGAACTGTGTTTGCTAAATCTAATAAAAAGCAGTTCTAAATTGAACCCAAACATATCTTCTGAACTTGTTGCGATTACCAGGCAGATTGTATGTATTGGATTTGTGTGGCGAGGTTTTGGTAGTAGGGGGGCTACAGGGGTGGCTTCTGTGAGAAGCTGCTAGAAGATTCTCCTATGTCCAATAGAGCCAATGCCAGCCGGCTCCAAGACGGACCCGCTGCTGGCCAAGGCCGAGCCCATCAGCGACAGTGGTAGCACCTCTGGTGTAACAGATTTAAAAAGGGGGAAAAAAACCCAAACCTGAGCAAATACAGCCAGAGAGAGGACTGAGAACCTGTGAGAGAAACAACCCTGCAGACCCCAAGGTCAGTGAAGAAGGAGGGGGAGGAGATGCTCCAGGCACCGGAGCAGACATTCTCCTGCAGCCCGTGGGGAAGACCATGGTGAGGCAGGCTGTCCCCCTGCAGCCCAGGGAGGTCCACAGCAGACCAGATATCCACCGGCAGCCCGTGGAGGACCCCACACCAGAGCAGGTGGGTTCCCGAAGGAGGCTGTGACCCCGTGGGAAGCCCGTGCTGGAGCAGGCTCCTGGCAGGACCTGTGGACCCGTAGAGAGAGGAGCCCACTCTGGAGCAGGTTTTGTGGCAGGACTTGTGACCCTGCAGGGGACCCACGCTGGAGCAGTCTGTGCCCGAAGGACTGCAGCCCATGGAAGGGACCCAGGCTGGAGCAGGGGAAGAGTGTGAGGAGTCCTCCCCCTGAGGAGGAAGGAGCGGCAGAGACAATGTGTGATGAACTGACTGCAACCCCTATTCCCTGTACCCCTGCGCTGCTGGTGGGGAGGAGTAGAGAATTCAGGAGTAAAGTTAAACCTAGGAGGAAGGGAGTGGTGGGGAGGAGTTGTTTTAAGATTTAGTTTTAATTTCTCATTACTCTACTCTGATTTGACTAGTAATTAAATTAATTGAATTAATTTCCCCAAGTCAAGTCTGTTTTGCCTGTGATGGTAGTTGCTGAGTGATGTCCCCGTCCTTATATCGATCCACGAGCCTTTTGTTATATTTTCTCTTCCTTGTTCAGCTGAGGAGGGGAGTAATAGAGTGGCTTTGCTGGGCACCCGGTGTCCAGCCAAGGTCAACCCACCACACTGTAGAAAAGGAGGATTAGGCGAAGCTCCTACATAGAAGGGTCTTCCCCTACAGTGGAGCCAGGCTGCTGCTGAAGTCCTACACTTGGAAGCTTAGCTCAGGTAATCTAGGCACCTGGAAACCATTTTTTTTCTCTATGTCCCAGGTAATCAGGTCTCCTATTTCCTTCTGGAGAGGGCCCATGTTTTCCCTGAGTCTTCCTTTTATCACTAATGTACCTATAGAATCTTTTCATGTTGCCCTTGACAACCCTGGCCAGATTTAATTCTATGAGGGCTTTGGCTTCCCTAACCTGATCCCTGGCTGTTTGGACAATTTCTCTGTATTCCTCCCAGGTTACTTGTCTTTTTTTCCACCCTCTGTAGGCTTCCTTTTTGTGTTTGAGTTTGTCCAGAAGCTCCTTGTTCACCCATGCAGGCCTCCTGGCATTTTTGCCCGACTTCCTCTTTGTTGGGAGGCACCCCTTCAGAGCTTGGAGGGGGTGATCCTTGAATACTAACCAGCTTTCTTGGCCCCCTTTTCACTCCAGGGCTTTGTCCCATGGTACTCGACCAAGCAGATCCCTGAAAATGCCTATTGCAAAATCATGTATTGGAAATTCTCAAGTCCTGCCTTTCTCTTCATTGAGCAGATCATTAATTAATTGATCTGAGATTTATTTCATTTTTTGAGGCCTATCTTCACACACTAAGAGCATTCACTGTGCCCTGGGATTAATCCAAGCCTAGAGTTTGAGAGCTTGATTCTTACCTCTTTGTTGAGGATGACGTTATGTCATCCTGTGAAGGGTTACTCAAAACAGGCTGACTAAAACAGTTGACTGCAATCAACTTTAATACACAAAGTGTAGCTATCCTGGTAGTGACAGGGACAGTGTGTCTATTATATACCGAAGAATGGAAACAGCCAATGGTGAGATAGGGTTGTTCGGCTGGGATAGCTGGGCGTAGCATTAAAAGCCAATAATAATTACATAGGTTTGGAAATGGTTTAAGATTTCTGCTCCTCCTACTGCACAGCAGACTACAAAAAGGGTCCCACAGGAGTAGGGCATGTTGGATCTCACACTGGCATTGCAAACTGCAGGGATATTAGGCAATTGGCTTCATATTACTTCTCAGTAATTACAGCCATGATTCTGTAAGGGGCCAAGCATGTCACAGTTTCCCTGATGCTTTGGGTACCACTGTCCACAAAATGGTAGCTCTTTATAATACATAGTGTATCCTGTCTGCATTAACTGCTGGTAGATTCTCTTGGGTAAAGTTCTTGCATTGTCATTATAATGCAGAGCTTTTGTAGATGTTAAAATAAATTATATTGAATAATAGATGATTTTATATATAGTTTCTTCATGCTGGTAAAAGGAAAGGTTTGGGCTGTTTTGCATTGCCTTAGGGGGATGTTATTCATTAGATTCAGCTTTGTTTTATTTTTTTTTTTTTTCTGATTTAAGGAATAATAGCCCTACACGTGACAAGCAACAGAGAGGATGCCTTTTATTTCCCCTTAAAAGTATTTCACCAGGCAGGGACACGTACTTTCTGTTTTCAAGTCAGTTATGCCTAAATTCATATATTTAGGCATCCACAGTTTATATTACCACCTTTATAAAGTTACAACACAAACCCAACCTCCCTTAGCTTCTCCAAACCGTCTTAAAAAAGAAACAAGGCCAGACACCCAGCAGGTGGCAGCCAACTCTAAAATAAGTTGAAATTAGCCCACTTCAGTGTATGAATAAAAAGATCTACAGCACAGATGATGCAGAAATAAGCAAGCAATGCTTAAAGAGGCAATTTCACACGCTTATTGTCCTACCTTTAGGTTCTGAATCTTATAACCTTTAGAATTTCTTCATAAAAGAGATGGAAAATTACCTTGGTTTTAGGTGAGAAAATTGCTCTTCTTTAACCTATGACAGTTTAATATTTTTGTATTATCAGAAGACCTATCATCTCTGATAACCTGTATTTCCCCTGAAAAATGCTAATGTTATAAGTTCAAATTAATATTTCTCAACTTATTAATGAATATGCAGATCAGACACAAACATAAAAACAGCTTACTTTTCCAAAACAGCACTGAAATAATCAGCAAACATTATTCTACATACATCTCTGAAAGCAATCTGTATATAAGTACTTTGGAAAAAAAAAATTTTAAAGCATGAACAAGTATCCTTACAAAGATACAGAATGAGCACTAGTAGCCGGTCCAGTCTAAGGGAAGATGCTTTTTGCTGTGCAACCTATAGTACAATGACTAATGTCTGTTTTGCTGTTTTTCAGTGGCATTATCATAGAACAAAAATAAACTGATTGTTCAGTTCTGTAGTTAGTACTACAAATCACAAGCATTATATTACATAAAAAGACAATCCATGTCAAAATATATCCATTTGGTATATCCATTATTGAAAGCTAGCAAAAAATTCTATTTTGGTGGCCAAGATATAACCACTCTGTCATCAGAAGGGCAGCAATTTGCCCTCATATATGATGCTGATTGCCCAGTTAAGTTTACCCCCTATAGGGCTGTTGTCACGGGCAAGAGAAGAGATTCCTGGTGGCTGGGGAGGAGCATATTTTCCAGCCTACTCTGGAAAGACTTCTTCTGGGTCTGGTCAAAAACTGGCTTTCAACCTTCACTACTTCTTGTCCTTGTCTGTATTCCAACATCAGCCTGCTAGGCAGGGCACTCAGAGATAGACTGAGTCAAAAGGTAGCATTTAATAAGAGCCAGTTATGCAAGAGCATGATTTGGGTATACTTGATGAGTGAAAAAACATATGCTTGAGCAGGCTTTGATTGCAAAATTCTAATTGATTTCTTTAGGAGACTCACTGTTTGCCCTCCAGCTAGAGTGATGTTGGTATATCAGGGTGTGAATGCCACTGCTTAGCTAGTAAGGTGCATTGTATGTAGTGCCTGTTACCAGACTCCCTGCAGTGCTTAACTCCAGAGTTCAAAGATTCCCCAGTGCATATTCATACCCAAATCTTTGGGCTTTATTCCCATTCTAGGTCTTCAGAAATATTATTATATAAAATAAAATGGAATCACTTCTTATTCTTCACAAGGGGGAGTTTCAGGAGGGGAGCATGCTAATCTCAGGTTTACAAGCAGAATTAAATCTAGATGCTAGATTTAATCTAATAAATTTAATTTAACCCAGAATTAAATCTGAAAGTGGACCAAAGGAAAGAGCTGAAAGACTGTTATGGTTGTGGGTCTCCTGTATGGTTAGTGTGAATGACTACCAGTTTTGGGGCTTTACAACCTACATATCTTATAAAGAAGAAGGGCAACTCAGGCTGTGCACATGAACAATCAGAATTTCTGTTTCGAAGGAAAAGTTGTTTTAGCTTTTTATCTTTTAGAATGAATTGACTTTACCAAGACTTAAAAACTTTTTGGTCACTGCAGTTTTGCTGAATCTGTGTGCTTGCACCAGTGAGTGAGTTATCTTACATATTCTGCACCAGACCTTTTCAGTTTGCTTTAGGAAGACAACCGAACTGAACATCTTTCCATATTTTCCGGCAGTTCTTAGGACATACAAGTCTCACCTTTTCAGAAGATGCTTTTGGAGATGGGGATGGTTTACCTGATCTGAGATAAGAATGTATGCCACAGCAATTACAATCTGCTTCGCTCATTTTGCCTTGCTTTTACATACTCCTACTTAAAATGTCACAAGATCTCAAGGCAACACAGTAAGAGCAACCACATAAGAGCAAAAGAGCAGGAAGCTGTGAACTCCTGATAAGGCACATGGCTTTCTTACATGAATGCTCAAAGATGATTCAAATTACTTAAAAAATTTAAAATCTGAAAAAAATAAATGTGAGGGTTTTGTTAGCAATTAAATTTAATATGCAATATTTTTGATGTTACTCTTTTGCTTATTTGCCAAGAACTACTTAAAAATCCTCCCGTCCCCACATTTTTTAAATTTGGTAGTAGTTGACAACACTACAGCATAAAACAATAGTTCCTGTGCATACTGCTGCACCTAGGTAGTTGTGAAAATGGAACACGCTAGCTGCACCTTTAAAACAAGCATAATTTAAAAATTTTCTCATGTTCTTTAAATGATTTGGGATCCTATCACTTCTCAGCATTACAGCTCACCTTTAAAACTGAGAAGTATCAAAATATTTTGGTGCTCTTCAACTAATTGAAATAATTCAAAGTCCCATGAGGTTTATTAATGAGCTTGCCTTTCTGTACCTGTGAAGCTTCATGGTGTGCAGCTTTTCTGTAATATAGTTGAATCAGGTTTTTTTTCCCTTTTGAATAACAAACTAGTTATTTTTCTATGATTTAGGGCACTCAAACTCTCCAAAGCAGTTTCCTCCTTTGGAAACGCTGTATGAAATTATATAAAAGGGACTAGGAAGCATTTTGACATATAAAGCATCACATTACATTTAAATGTTGATTTTTCAAATGTTATCTTGTTGTTTTGGGTTTTTTTTTTCCTGTAAGAAAAAATATCCTCACTATTGCAGATACTACTTTTTGGTAACTATTGACTTCGGAAACAATGATCACTGAAAAAACATGAAATAATTTTCCAAATTGCTGAGAGATCACAAGCCCCAGGAAGTCAAATGAACTCTATGTCTTTGGTGAGAAACAGATTCACAGCAACTGATATGGTTATATTTGAATATTAATCACATGAGAGATGACAAATAAAGAGTGTGAGGCAAAAGTGTGCATGGGAAATAGAGGGACATGACAGAAGTATTAGTATGACAGCAAGACCATCACCATCTAGCTAAAATGTCAGAACTTCCAAGGAATTTAGTAAGGAAAGTCTGTGTGATCGTTGAAACTACAAACTGAGTTGTAAAGTAAATATTTAATTATCTACTTTAAAAAAATCATTACAGAAGCATAGGTTTTCTCATGTACTTAAAAAAAAAAACCCTAAAAGCTGCACTTATCCAAGAGAAATGGCAAATGAGGAATGCATTTCAGTGGAGTTTCTTTGTCTGTATCTTTTGATTAATTCAATATTGAATAATTCATGTGATTTAAGTTTTTCTTAAAATTAACAGTTAGGCCACCACATGTGAAGTCACTCAGAGCTTCTGAGGTCTGTGAGTAGACACTGGCATTGAAGACAATTTTTTTTTTTCCAATATATGACTAGATATAAATACGATTCCTCTAGACAGACCTGAATTAGGAACTACATTGTCCTGTTGTTGCAAAGACATTGGGAGAAAAACTTTAAAATTTTGAAGAAACTAATTTGTCTTTCATTTAGTTTGCTTTTCACAAAGTCACACATGCATAGCTATGTGTGATATATCTATCTGCTTCAGTACATAGGTAGTACAAACACTATAATGTTGAACAGACTGTAACAATATAAATCAATTTATTCTTTTCAATCATGTATGTGCATTGTGTCATTTAGTCTGATTTTGGGTTTTTTGCCTCCTCCTCCCCCCCCCACAAAGCCTCTGTGTGACTCCCAGTTCTCAAATTTAAGTGCATCCAAAATCATTCATCCTTTGGAGCTGATCCTATTTCCCTATTATGCCATTGACATAGGCAAAGAAAAACTTTATCAATGTCAAAAGAAATTAAAAAGTAAAATGATGTTCAGGTGAAAAAACACTAAAAGTTATGAAACTGAAGGCAGAAGAATATAACTCTAAGGATTAGTGCTTCTGCTTGAATAGAATATTTCAAAATATATAAATATAAGGAATAAATACCTCATTAAAATGTTTATCTTTCTGTGGGTAAAATACAGTATCACACTCTAAAACTAATAGGAAATTTTCTAGTTCAATGTTAGGTCACAGCGTGCATTCAGATTTTTTGAAAAATATGTAATTGATATCAATGGACACATTCCTTAAAATACTGGTCACAGTATTGATATTTCCAAATTAAGACACATAGACCTGGAAAAAGCCATACAGAAGTGGGAATATGAGTCTGGGAGTGGCAAGAGGCCTGGCTACTTTTTTGGGTGGCAGTGCAGGCTTAGGTGGCTGTGAGGAGTTTCTCTGTAATTCAGACCTTGCATTTCAGAGTATAGATGTTAAAAAATCAGCCAGAAGAGAACTATGTCCCAAGAAACCTACCTGCAGAGTTGCAATCTCTGCAGCTAAACCTGTTTAGCTGGTGCAACTTCTCATCTCTACAAGAGCTAGCAAAGTTTTTATAAAATATTGCATTCACTTCAGAGTTTTTCCACTTTGTTAAGAGATCATCCTGAATCAGTTATATGCACTGAATTTAATCACAGACAAACTGATTCCTAACTGAGATCAGGTAACCCTCATGTCTGAATTTCCTTCTCATTTGTGACAAGGCCCAAAATAGTTCCTTCAGTTCCCAGTTTTGCTGTGGTGACAATCACTAATTACCTGGTATCTTTTATTAAGGACACATCTAAATCACCCAGTACAGAGAATAGTGAACTAGTGATGATAAAACTTGTATGTGTCCATAGCCCTCTCTGTATGTTGTGCAATGAATAAAACACTAGCCTATATTTTAAAACCACAATGACTGCGTTAGCACAGGACCATTGGTTAACCTTCCCACCTGGCCTCAAACAAAAACTTTGGGATCTAGTAGTGAGGTGCTTGATATAAGCTGTGGGGCACTTGGTTTCATTTTGTAGCATAGCCAGAGGTATATATTTGGCAAAGGTCCACATTTGTCAGTGACAAGTAAGTTATTAATATTATTTACATCTGTTTATTGAATTTCGAAAGTGCATTTGCATGCTGGCATTTTTGAAAATTCATGATTTTTATTACAATCTTTTAAAATGCATTTCCTTGTTTTTAAATAGAAAAGGACTTCAACTGCAGAATTCTTGGAAACTGTTATTGTAATAACTATGATAGAAGTGCTAAATTCCATTTATCATTTATATGCATAAGCAGATTGCTATTTTTATTCTGTTTAATTAAAGTGTTACTTATCTAGGTAACATACAGATTTGGTTCATAACAAATCTCTTATTTCCCCAAACAAATGCTTGTACTTTTTGCTTTAGAAAATTATGTTGCTCTTATTAATTTTAATCCTAGCTTTCCTGCTTGGAGGAGTTGCTTGGTTTTACAAAACTGTTGGGATGAAATCAGAAAGCAGTCTGCTTGTTCAAAAATTCCTGAAGGAAATTAATTTCCTGTGCTTTTCTAGTTGTGTTTGTTCTATATTCCTGTGACTAGAGTGACCACAGGAAAATTTTGTTAAACACATCTGTATTAAACACATCATTTTGTTCCAAATTCTACCTTAATTCTCCCCATCTCTCCCATTGCTATTCACAACAAAAGGAAGAGTAGAATGGAAACATACAGACAGCTTAATAATGTGCTGGAAATCCTCCCCAAAATACCTGGATGTGTTTCCAGATACAAATCTTGCAGTCTTAGTTTTTTCAGTGAAATAATCTCTTCTCTGTTGCAGTAAATTAGGGAGAACATCAGAGAACCTATTTAAACGAGAAGTTATCACTAGGAGGAAGCAATGCTGATAAAACGTAAATAATGCAAAACTGAAATAGAAGGGAAACTGCAAGTTTTAAGACATTCAAAGGCATATTTAAAAAAAAAAAAAGAGCGTTTTAAACCTCCTCTTTTCTGCATTTACTGGTTTTGGTCTGAAGGGCAAATATGAAAAAAATTGCAAGCAAAGATGCTGTCATGGTATTTCTACCTGAAGAACAAAATGTGAAAGAGATTAAGATGTTTTGATTCCACTCAGGCTCTTTTCAGCAGTTCTCTCATCTACCAAGATACTTAAATTCATGTTTTACAGTAGAAATGATAGAACAACAGGGAAGGATCTCTCAAGAATATCCAGTCCATGCTCATTCTTTGGTGCATGATAAAATGTACCTACATCATCACCACTAGATATTTATCTACTATACTTCCTAAAAGCACCACTGAAGGGAATCTCACATCAGAGGAAGAAGACTGTTGCAGTTGGAAAGCTTTCCTTAAAAATCCAAATTATTTTTAGTATATGTTTTCCTTACTTCAAAATAGGCTTTTTTTCCCCCTTGTAATTACCACTTAGGACCAAGGAGAACAATTGTTCGTATCATTTTACAGTATTGGAAGTCATTGCAGTCATTTTACATATTGGAAGTCTAGATACTCCATGTCCATTCTTAGGATTCTATTTTCTATTAAAAACAGTCGATTGAGAGAATTGCTCTTCCTGGTACTGACTATGATCTTTGCAATTTTTACACAACTTGTTCATTTTGTCAAGATCATTTTGATTTCTTATTCTGTCCTCCAAAGAGCTTGCAAATATTCCTAGCCTGATATCATCATTAAATTTTATAAGTGGACTCTCCATTCTGTGATCCAGGTTGTTAACACTAATCTTATGAACATGTCATGTGGAACAGTGTCAAAAGCCTTATTGATGTCAAGGTATAACATAACCTCAGAGTCCCTTTTATCCGCTAGGTCAGTTTTCTCGTCAAAGAAAGAAATTAGAGTAGTTTGACATGATTTGTTCTTGACAGATCCACACCACTTTTTTAATGTTGTCTCACTGTTTGCTAGATACTTACAAATGGGCTATTTTATGATCCTGTGTAGCATTCTTCCAAAAATGAAGCTGGGCTGGCTGGAACAGATTTGTGCAGAATGTCCTCCTCTTACCCTTGCTGTTCTTTAGGGACAGCTGCTGTATTTACCTGCCCTCTTCCCTTTCTTCCTGTACTGCTAATAGTAAATGTCTCTAAGCACAGCACAGCTAAACAGTTGTAACTAGTTTCCTTGGTAACATCAAACGAATTCATCAGGCCTTCTGAAGTGAAGCATCCCTAATTCATCTAAATATTCTCCACACTCCTGTTTCCTTTTTTTGAACCACACTTCTGTTTTGAAACATTCTGTTTTAAAACATTCTGTTTTGAAAATCTGTCATTTTAATGATTAATAATTTTTCATGAAAAGAGGAAAAGATATTGACTGTTTCAGTCTTTATTTCTTAAATCCATCATTTACACTTCTATCTGCCTAAGTACAGGATTGATGCATTTCTTTTCTTTCTCTTCCAATGTAGTTATCTACATTTGTGTGTGGAAACACAGGTAAGATTTCTCATTTCTTTCTATGTTCTTTGCTAATGGTAAGTCATCTTGCATCTTCACCTTTCTGACTTTTCTCTCTGTATTTTTTGTGCTATTCCAGTTGTTGGGTTCCCTACTTAGAGGTCATTAAAGGCCTTATAATATAGATGTGTTTGTCTATTTCTGAACTTTTCCTGCATGTTGCGCATTTTGGCATTTCATATGTAATATCTCCTTTAGAAGCCAGCAGGTTCCTGAGTCTAATGAACTGGTTTTTGAAGTCTGTTGTTTTCATAATGCTTGTCTTTCTGTAAAACTTATTTCTTAACAATTCGCACAGACTGCTTACTAACTTCAAATTGTCACCTTCCTCTTTAATTTTTATTAAAATAAAATTTCTGATTCCTTTCCAATGTGCCAGGAATATTTCAAGAATTTTTGGACTGCTCTGTTCTATCACTCTGTATAACTTTCAGAACAAATAACTATTATTACCATGTGAAACCCTCTGGAAGTTTTAGTTGCTAAATTCCTCATCTACGTTCTCTTTAGAGCAGGAGGCCTACAGTAAATCCGTACTATGTTATCCTTTTCTCTTCTGTTCTTTCATAGACACAACGGAATTTTCTTCCACTTATTCCTTCCCACAAATTCCAGTCCAGACTTTAATTGCACAACGTGCATGGATTTATATTAAAAAAAAAATTATTGAATCAAAAGGTAGATGCTACTAATGCAGTCACATTGCTCATAGGAAAAGTTTATAAAGGATTATACCTTGCTTATTCTAGGCTTTGTGAAGAGGCTAGATGATACAGCAAAATGATACAGCAAGGAGTTAAAGTCAGACACAATAAAGCAGGGAAGAGTCAAAAGAAAATGCCAATCTCTATAAAAAGCAGAGGAAGGAAGGAAAAAAAAAATCCAGGTAAGAGACTTAAAATCAGAGATCTGGGTTGTTCTTTTTAAACCATGTGATTATGAATATGTAAATCAAGCTACAAATATGGTATTTTGTTTTATTGCATTTTGATTATAATGATGGACATAATTACTACATTACAGATTTCTTAGTCTTTTTGGAATGCCAAAATTACTTGCACCAAATAATTATGCCTCTATTTTATTATCATTTTTAAGAAGATTAAGAAATTTGGAAGTGGGGAAAAAAAACCACAGAAAAGAACAACAACAAAAAATATTTTGGGCAATACTACTCCAGTCTTCAAAATTAGTTTATAAAACATGTGCACGTGCTTTGCTTGTGATTTCCAGAAGGGATTTTTAAAGTGGTCCCATGGTACTATACCTAATAAAAACCACATTTTTACATCAGAAACCAGCATGATACTTCTGTGATTTAGTTCTACACTGGAGCAGGGGGATTATTTATGTTTTCTGAGTGACCTTTATCTATCTGCCAAGTTACAGCTGTGTGGTTGTAATAATCCCCATAAGAGTTTTCCTCTCTGAGAGTTGTTAACCATACTGGAGTACAGACTTAATAGCACCTTCAGAAAATAGTCACTGAAAAGCTCTCCTATGCACCTTGTTAGAGTGGAGTATGAATTTGACATGCAGCGTGTACTGGGTAGTCCGTAACTTCTAGTTTGTGGAGTCATAGGTGGACAATTTACACGTCTTTCCCTCCTGTTTCTACATTTGGTGTTGACAACTAAGAGGTGTATGGCACGGGCTCCATGGGCTCCTGCTCACTCCATTCACTGTTTTTTTTTCCCTATCCCCACGTTTGTCTCACTTTTCATGTAGTCTCTTTGGTGGCTGCTTCCCTAACAAAGATTAGCCACACCGCATCATGACTGGAGTTACAATTTTCTGAAAAAGCACCTCCAGAAAAGAACTTCAGTGCAGCAATGTGGAACCTAAGATGTCCTTTTGTCATATTAGTCTCCACAGCCTAGGTTGAAATGTCACAGCTCTGTTATGCAATATCTAAAGTGGTTCAGGGCATCAGAATGGTCTTAATAACGAACAAAATACTGCCTAAAGTAATTCAAAGAAACAATAAAGTGACAGCGTCTTACAACTCTGCTTTTGTGAAGACTGAAGCCTGGATTTTGTCCTGAGGCTTCCAAGCTCAGTTATTGAAACATAAAGTGTCAGTCACTCATCTCTTTCCAGACATTATTTTGGAGACACCAATCTTCACTTTATTTAAAGAACTAAAATATTCATTGAAATATATAGATGATCTCTATTTGAAGCTATTGAGGAACTTTTGTATGCTATTGTAATAGGAACATTATTGCAGCTTTATGAAGTGTGGAAATCACTCATAACTGCTATGAGTATTTTAGGGATCTTTAAGCAGAACACTTTCTTCAATATCCTTTTTCTATACTACTTTCACTCTTCAGCAGGCCAAGACAAAATGGAGAACAACCTAGTATTGTTGAAAGAATATGTATGTCTACATCCATACCAGCACGTAATTTAGCACTGCTGGAGAAGATAACTAGATTGGAGCAGCTGGGGTTGGAAGACTTGCAGCCAATCTGTATGTAGTTTCAGGATTTGGGATTAGCTTTAGTTGGGTCCTCTGAGCCAACTATCCTCCCCATACACATGGTGTGAAGCTGACTAGTCAGCAGTTCAACACTTCATGTAGTCTCTTGGGGATCATATTTGGTGTGTGCCTGTTGTGGAGCTAAGATCTCGTTTCCTCAGAAAGGAGCCTAACTAGTTCATACCAAAACCATTCTGTCAATACTGCCAGTGCACAGTAACTGAGGATGCCAAACCTGGACTACTTCTCTGAAGTAAAATGATAAGTTAGATGCAGATAATGTTGACTGGAATAATAGTTTGAAAATAACCCTTTGCTAGATTTTACTGGCATTTGAGAAGGCATGCCAGACCTGATAGTCCTAAAAATACCGGATATTTAAAAACTATGCAAAACAAGGCTCCAAAAAAAAAGATAGCATCAAAATATACTGACAAGGAGCACTACTGCCTTAGACAAATCAGAATCCCTGTATGAGGTCTGAAAATATTAAGTCATAAGATTTTGTCTTTCTCAGGGGCATGGCAAAAGGAATAGACAGAATCATATTGATCTGACAGCATATTATTAACTACCTGCAACAAGCAATGTATGCTTTGTATTTTATGTTAGTGGTTATTTCCTACTACTGCCCTAACTATATCAGACTTTATCAGCTTTTTTCTGATTTTGAAATCAGGTAGGGATATTTACTTGTCTGAATGATTAAACCAGAAGAACAGATGTCGAAGTTAATCTAAGAAAAAATGAAGGAAATGCAAAGGAGAACTGTGAACTTAATACTCATAGGCAGCCTAGGAGTCTAGCAGTGGATTGTAAAGAACATTAAGCAGCCAGCTTTTGACAGGCTGTCTTAATGTACTGATCTAGTCTTACCAGACATGAGAGCATTTCAGTAAACCACATGATTAATGCTAAGGGAAAATTGTCTTCTCAATCACTGTTACACAGTCAGTGCATTTTGTAGAATTATAGGACATTCAAAGGACATATGTTTCTATCTAATCTGTAGCTGATAAAGACAAAATTCCCTAGGCTTCTATGGATATACTACTCATCTAAGCTGGCAAAGCCAACTAGCTATGCTTGTGAATGCACTATTGAAATCTCTGACAAAGACCTTCATTTTATTGGGAGTTTTGTTGGGGAGCTTTGAAGAGGGATCTGTAATAGACATACTAACTGTAGGCATTAGAGGGAGCTGATATATGACACATTTAGAATATATGAATGCATTAATAAAAATGCAATATTTAAGAGTAGCATAAGGTACCTTCTTTACAGCTCTTTGTAATATTATTAACTATCTCTAATCAAAAGTGTTAATGTAATTGTTAGAATTAGTACTACAATTAATGTTAAAGTTACCGAGACTTCTTTATCTCCTCAAAAAGTATGATTTTGGAAAACACACAAAATTATTTTAGGAACTTGAGAGAGCAAGAGAGTCCTTAAAGGCACAGCAAATAGGAGTTTCAAATAAAAGGTTATGTAAAGCAAAAGCTGCGACAGACCAAATCGTATTTCATACTTATGAAATAGGAAATATGAAAGACTGATACTCAGCAGCAGGCATGTCTGCTGAGTCTGAAAAAGTCTTAGCAAAAGAGGATGGCAAGTTTAATGTTTGCCTTGTCTGATCCTCTGCCTATCATGGGAAATTTAAACAATTAAATGAAAAGATTAAGGATATTGTTGACTAAGTGTGTAAAACAAATTTTAATAAATACATAGGAATGGTTGATTTCTGTATACAACAAGGAATTAAAAAGCTTTGGGAATTAAAATGTCGAATTCTGTATACAGTAGCTATCATCCAAAGATGGATATCACAGACTAGTCAAGTTAATGGTGGGATCTCACAAATACTGTATTAGTGCTAAGAAGTTATCACAGTGGTGACTTGCAGCTAGAGTTTTTTTAATTTTATTTGTTGAATAAAAAAATGGATGGAGTTATTATTACTGAGTCCATTAAGAACTGCATTCTATTCCCTAGCTATTAAGTCTTCATTGAACTCTACCATATTGAATGCAAAAAAAAAAACCCCCAAAAGAAAGTCTGTTATCCTACTTTTGATATTTGTTTTTTATATCTAGAGATTATTTATTTATACATACCCTTAATATTTTATTTATAAATAGTATTTATAGTATATACTATATGTATATGTGCACTATATAACTATGGAAATGTTTATGCTAATTTATTTTAATGCTTAAATATTTATATATATAGTGTATATTTAGGGGTGTCTGTGTATATACACACACATTATATATACTCTCGGCAGAAGAAATAGGAAGGAAATGATACTTGTGGGGCTGGGCTGGGAAGCTGTGTTCCTCTTTGTTGGATCTCCTTACAAATGATTTGAAGATTTACAGATTTAAAATAAAGAAAACAAAAATAGAGAGAAAAATTTAAAGGAAAAGAAGGTTAAAACAAGGTTTTAAGAATGGAAAACAAAGTGTAAGAAAAAGGAAAATATGAACACATTTACACAAAAAATTAAGGCATTTCAAAAAATATAATTCAAAATAAACAAACTGATCAAGAAGCAGATTGAAAGAAAAGAGATTGATACTTCTTGGTTCCCTCATGATGAGCTTAATGAAGAACCTGGCTGTGGTATGGAGAAGAATGAGTTTTCACTTATAAAAGAAGAGAACAATGTAGCAAATTTTGAGACACCGAACTAAACGAAGGAACTTTGAAGATGAGAACCCTGCAAACAAGGTGACAGGGAAAAGCAAGAAAAGAAAGAGATGGCAAACTGGAGAACTTTGCATGTGTGAGACAGTAAAGTTGTAGTGGTGAATGGCAGAAATAGGGAGTGAGGGTCAAAAATAGGAGGAAGGAATGCCGGGGAAACAGCTGAATTTTTATATTCTACTCAAAGTATGTAGAAAATCGTTTGAATTGACATTAACGTTCAACAGCAGATTAAGTATATAGATAAATATAAAAAATATATTTCATACAATATTATTTATATATAAAATACACTAATATAAAATATATTAACGTGCAAATTTATTAATTTGCATTAAATATATAAAGTAAGAACTATAAATATATGCAAATCATAAATATATAAAAATATATTTATATAAGTATGGTGAATTAGTATTTACTGTAGCTTTAACAGCTGATTCCACAAGCCTTTTGCATTGTCAGAAAAAAGGAACCTTAGGAAGGTTACGATGTTTTTCCAATTTCTATTTATAAGCTGTTTACAGTACATCTACTATTGGCGCTAAATTATTCATTTAAAGTTCATGAAAAGGTTCCTGGCTGTAGAGTAATTTAACACCTTTTAACTGTTTACCAACAGAAACCTGGCCATGTGCACCCAGCTGGGTATTACTGTCTCTGAGGGGTTTCCATGTTCATAACATCATTTATGGAGCACCCGCACTTTCCACATGTACATACCCAAGAGCACCCAAGCTTTTAGAATCTCTTTCCCATTCAAGAGCAATAACCACGGATGCCTCCAGATGATGCAGCGGCAGATTTGTTCATTACGACGACCAGCCGGAAACATAAATTTTTGTTTGGGGTTGAGGGGAGAAAGATACTTTACCATTTGTTCTCCTTTTGCTTGGACTGAAATGCTGAACTGCTCAGGTTTGTGGGATGAGTGTGAAGGAACCTCCAAACAGCCAATAGCTACTTCTCTAAATGGGTGTGAGATCCTCAAGTTGAGATCAGGATCTGGTTCCCTGAACTTTCCTGGCAGCCGTCGATAGCTCTTCCCACACAAAGACTTCACTGGGAGTGCAGCTGAGGTAGGGTCCATCTGGAAGACTGATGGGACAGGAAAGAGAGGCAAGAAAAGGAGGTAAAAAAAGTGTGTGACAGAGAATAGGAAACTCTTAAGACATCTGATGTGGACAGGAAAATATACTAGAAGGCAAAATAATGGGGTAGAAGGAGCTATGATGAACAGAAAAAGCACATTCCTTAAAGTGTATAAAACTAAGTACAACAACAACAAATAATCCCATGTAATTTAATTTACTAATACTGAACCAAAACCTGATTCTTAGTAAGTATGTGAAACTAATTGAGAATTTTTTTTTCTAGTCTTCTGGAGCTCATTCAGTATTATGCACATTGGATGAATATGAATGGGTGACTGGAGGGCAGAACTAACCTTTCTTATCTACAAGTTGTAAAGATAATTTAGAAGTTTGTCTCTACCTTGAAAATCACATAACTGCAGAACTTTTCAGAAGAATTTCCCCAAGAATAGCCTAATTTTTTTAAACTTCCCTGTACCACCTCTAGTTTTAGTGAGACGTTATATACATTTCCAACTAAAAAAAAGATTTTGCAAGTTTTGGTCTTCAGGCATCCATGCTCAGATTTGTAAATTTAACTTGGAATAGCGTGGGAGGAAAGCTTAATATGGCCCAGATATTATACATTCACCTCACTTAAGCACTTGCTGTTTCTTTGAAATCAATAGAAAAAAATGACTAAATCATTTACTTATGTTGTGCAGCTTAGCAGGGCAGGCACAGGGAGGTTAAGAAACATGATGAAGTTAACAAAGCAAGTAGTGGCAGAAAAACACATGAGAATAAAGACACTGTCATTTCTACATGTAGCCCAGGATCATGTCACCAACAGTAGCTAGCTGTAAATGGCTAAAAATGAATAAAAGTAGGAGTAGCATACTAACAACATCCTTTTCTTTTATACTATGACTGCTTAATTTCTCAGAAGTCATGGGAAAGAGACCATCTCAAAAGCCTATCTTTTAAAGATGATTTTTACTTTTTAGCCTGGCAGGGATGGTAAGTTCTTAAATTTTGCAGGTCTCCAGGTCCCCCTTGAAACTCTTGTATTTGTGCCTTTCATACTATCTTTCAATTTTTAGTTAACAAAAAGACTTTCAAAAAAGTTGTTACAAACCCCATATAGTAACTTTGCTATTTCATCCCTCAGTTAATTTACTGTATGAATTCCATGTGTTCCTGGTTACTTCTAATTGTTCATTTTGTCAATAAGTTACATAACCTGTTCTACATTTGCTTTAATTTCAGATAAATCCTTCAACAAGTCCCTCAAAAAAATAGGTTTCAGCATTGGAATTTTCCTAGTTTTTTGCTACTGTGAGCAAATTACAAATATAGAGCGTAAGAGAAATTTAAATAGTCAGACGGGATGTCAACACATAATTTAGTTTCATCCATTTGAGAAGGTCACTATGTAGTTATCACATGAAAATGCAGATCAAATGAAGCTGTGCTCATCTCAATGTAAAGTAAAATTCATCAGCTTAAGCCAAGGTTCAGTGGTCCCTGGCTCCTGAGGGCAATAAAATTGAAACACTTGCGAAAGAAAATAAAATCTTAAATATATGGGATTTTCTTTCATGGAAAAAATCAGAGTGTGCCCTTTTTATTCTGGAATGTAAAAGTATTTTTTGAGAACTTCCATCAGGGAGTAAATTTCAACTCTTTAGCCAAATATTTTACTATCATAATTTATTTCCTACTTCTTTTTCCAATCTTATTTCAACTTTATATGCATGTTTTACAACAATATGCAGTTGTCTTTATCTTACTCTATGTCTCTACTTCAGCAAACAAGCTGGTCATAATACTAAGGCTTGTTGCATAGTGCTTGTCCTCTCAATCTCAAAATGTTTTCTTTCAGAAGTGCCATTTGTCTTTGGTTGAACTCCCTTGGATGACACCTTACTGCTGACCCTGTGGATTCATCTTTGATGTCGTGATGTATTTCAAACACTTTCAGAACCTAGGTATTACAAATTCTCTCTCGTCAGCTCTATTTTCAATTCCTTTATAGAAAAAAAACCTAGCATGTTTCTTAGGACATGGCATTTCTTTCAAAGTCGTACAGAATAACTTTTAGCTCTGCTCTGTCCATGCTGTCTTCTTTTTGATTCAGTGTCTTATTCCTCCCTTCCCGCTTTTCTATGGTCAACCCTTTCTTCATGACTTGTTTCTCTTGATGAAAATGTTTGAACTCAAAGGTTTCTGTTCAGGGAAATCTCCCATTTTCTGCCCGTCCTTGTGCCCACAGCTCTCTCGTGCCTCCGAACGGTGACAGCTGGTAACATCTCTGGGGCCTCCTTCTCATGTCTGCCTTTGACTGAGATCCCACCTCAGCTACAGCCTCTGCTCTTAGGCCATGAGGTTGTTTTCCACACATGGGAGAACTGTTATGTTGTCATTCAAGTAGAAGCAGGAAAAGACTGTGGGATGTGCTGGGACTGAGGCTTGTGTTAATGACTTGGAAATTAAGTGAAAATATTAGCACTTGTTGGAGTACCATGAGACTCAGTACATCAACTTTTACGTCTTTTCCTATCAGAATTCTTTTTCTCATATTGTAACCATTTTGTAATCAATTTTTAATTGTTATCAATTTTTTATTTTTATCCATTTTTAACCTGACTAAAAACCTAGAACATAATTATCTTTTCTATGGAAGACATGAGAACCTATGCAAACCTGCTGGGAGAAAATTTACAATCCATATTCAAACTGTGTACTTCTTAACATTCTGTTCTTTTTTCTCTGTTTAATGCTACATGTATTTATATAGCCTGATTCTTTGATTTAACTTTACTATGACTGCTTCCTTTTATCTGAAATGGGAGGGGGGTGTCTGCTTTGTATTTTGATTGTTTTGTTAATTTTTACCTTTCTATCTGCAATCAGTCAAGTGAAAGTACTAGACAGAAATGAAAACTGAAAATCAGCAATATTTTAAGACTGATTTTGCCTGCCCAAACCAAAGTTTTCATATTCCATAAAGGGGAATACTTTGACCTCAAGACCTATCCTAGTACAGTAAAGGTATATGTCATTTAGAATTTAGAAAAAATGAAGGAAACAGTTTTAATAGGCAGCAAGATATAGAATATAGGAGTTATGAAGTACAGAGAATTGGCTCTCCAATTAAGGTCCATGGCTCAAAGACAAATATTTAAACGGAGAAATGCATTTAACTTCTGAAGAGAAGACTGAAAGGAGATCTACTTACAGTGTAGCACTTCAGAGGAAGAAAGAACAGCCTAAATTAAGTACTGTCTGGCTTCTGTTTCTAAGGAACAAGAATAAATTGTTGAAATCTGAAGCTGGAGAAATTCAGGAACTTTTTTTCAGGAAAAGGTAGGAATGCTTCTACTATTAGAACAAGCTTCCAATAAATTTGGTTTCTTCATCTCTTCAGCTTGGCTTGGTTTCTTCATCTCTTCAGCTTGGCTGCTCTTCTGAAAGATCATTTTAGTCAAGTACAAACAAATTCTTGGGCTCTAAAATACCTTGTGAAATTTAAACAGTCTAAGATACACAAATCCAGACTGGTTGATATAATGAACACTTCCAGTCTTAATATCTCTGCACCTGTGATTGTAATATTAGAACTAGAATATGGCAGGGAAGAGGGGAAATGTAAAAAAAGCCTGCCTTCCTACTTAGCTGGCCTTGAAGCTTAACCATGGGGAAAATCCTGCTGGCTCCCTGGACTCATGTAAGAATGTATTCAGGGCATGGTTGTCGTGGGCACACCATGAAAGAGAAATGATTTGGCGCAGGGGAGGTTATGGAAAGTCTTGCCCGCTCTTCCCCTCTCAGTTACACAGCACCTGATCTGCTTCCCACCTCCTGGCAGTGGATTCCCAGTTTTGGAGCTGACATTCGGCTTTCTAGTATAATTGCTTTGTTTCCCTGATGAATTTTAGAACTGCTTACGCTTCAAGCAAGATTTCCTTAACGACCTTGTACTGCACTGTCCTTCCTTTGCCAAGTCAGCCCTGCTTAATGAGACAAATGAGATAAAACAAGCTTTCCTTCCTCTCCTTCCCAGCAGATCAGTTTCTCTTCCTTTTCTTCCCTCCTCTTCCTACATATGGGATTAAACCAATTTT
>NW_010972875.1:9142886-9143384 GCF_000737465.1 Haliaeetus leucocephalus
AACCACCCAGACACTCATCTGGTTGCAGTAGAAATAAGTACTTTAGTTTAAGTCTCCCAGGTATTATGTGGGAACCAGCACTACTACTTTACATAATAAAACTTACAAACGTGAACTTAAAATTGCCTATCAGCACAAAAGTAACTCTCAGGAGCTACTCCATTCACAGCAGAAATCAAAAAGCATATTAACCTAGCTATATTCTATAAAATCTAAAGTAAGTGCTCTAATACAAACTAGGGTAACAGCCTCTCATGCTGAGTGCATTTGAAGCAAAAATAGAAGTATAGCATTCCGAGTCCACCTCTCTAATATGTGAGACAAGGTTCTCTGATAGGATCAACTCAGAGTTTGAGTCATGACTCCTTCTTTCTATCCTGTTTTATCACCTTGAACCACTTTTGCTATTACTAAAAACCTTTTGAACCGATTCATAGTTTTGCTATCTCCTGTATCATACAGAAAGCCTCTCTGTAGTAACATTCAAAAGCCATTGCC
>NW_010972875.1:9143394-9143595 GCF_000737465.1 Haliaeetus leucocephalus
CAAAATCCATTGCCAGAAGTTCCAGAAGAAATTTAGCAAGCATAAAAATTGTAATCCCTTTATTGTCATTTTAGACATGAGGTTTGTTTTTCATATGACTAAGTGAATCATAATAGTTTTTAGTTTAAAATGTGTTCCTTTTGTTCATCATTGATTTTACCAAATATTTAGTGTAGCGTAGCTTTTAGAGTTAGTTTTTTT
>NW_010972875.1:9145044-9145499 GCF_000737465.1 Haliaeetus leucocephalus
CCAAAACTGTGTGCCATATCTGTGTGGGATCTCTTAGAGAAGGGCTGTTCTCCCCCAAGACATTTTACTCACCCAGGCATGCTTTCTCCCTAGATCACACTTTATGTCCTATCACAAGCTCACATCTCCTTATTTGATCATTGCCTTTACTTTAAGTTATTCTTTCATAGGCTATTTCTCACAACAAATGGGTGCCAAATGATATTTTCCCACATTTTAGCCCCCATTCATGGGCACCACTCTCCAATATTTAAATTATGTATGAGCTTTAAATCCGCTACATTTCTTTTATTTTATTTTATTGCCTAAAGACAGAGACATTATTATTATTTATTTAAGGATGCTCTCAGAGTAGTAAAATAATAGTCATAATTTGCAAATAAAAAAGAATCTCTCCCAAACTCACATGTTAATTTGGCATTTCTGTATACCATGGGTTTTTGTTGGTTTTTTTT
>NW_010972876.1:0-206 GCF_000737465.1 Haliaeetus leucocephalus
GGCGGCGGTGGCGGCGGGGGGCGTGGGACGCCGGCGGGTGAGGAGGTCGGTGGCGGCGCTTTCCATCTCGTCCATCGTCATGTCGCAGGCGTCGGCGATCTCTCGTTTGGCCACCGCCACGAATTTGGGGTCGCGGGCGAACAGCCCCAACCCCTCGGAGATGAGCACCTGCGGGGCAGGAGGCAGAGCTGGCACCGGTGCGGTGG
>NW_010972876.1:218-1958 GCF_000737465.1 Haliaeetus leucocephalus
CCGTTCCCGTCCGTCGTCGTCCCCCCCGCCGGGTCCCGCCCCGCACTCACGGCTTCCACCAGGCTGTCCGCGGAGCCGCGGCCCAGCCTGTCCCGAGGTCCGCAGGGTCGCAGGCGGAGGGGGCCGGGGGGACCGTGGTCCCCCACGAACCAGCGTGAGAGCGGGGGGAGGCTCCCCCCGCCTCCTCCCGCCGACACCCCCGGCGCCGGTCCTCCCTCCACCAGGATGAGGGGCGCGTAGAGGACGTGGCCGCGGGTGGGGGCCGTGGCCCAGGCGTGCGAGGAGCCCCCCAGGCGCCAAGTCTCGGAGCTGCCGTAGCCCTGGCGGGGAGAGGAGGAGGAGGAGGTCAGTGCTCTGTGCGTGTCTGTGTGTGACACGCGTGTGTGTGTCACGCGTGGTGGTACCTGGGGCCGCGCGGGGCCGGGGGGGCCCGAGGGGTTGTAGGTGCCCGGGATGGGCTCGTCCTCGCAGCTGCCCTGGCGCCGCAGGCACTGGATGGTGAAGGAGGGCTTCCGGCCTGGGGAAGGGGGCGGGGTGTCTCGACGGAGGCCCCGCCCCCTCGCCGTAAGCCCCGCCCCCCTCCCGCAGGCCCCGCCCTTACCTGCGGGGGTGGGAGGCAGGAGCCGGCGCCGCTTGAGCTGCTGCCCTTCGAGGGTCCCGTTGTGGAGGGCGAAGCGCCGGGAGGGCAGCGGCAGCGACCCCCCCCGCGGCCCCTCTCCCGCCCAGCGCGGGGGCAGGGGGGCGGGAACGGTCCCCAGCGGTCTGGGGACGGGGACAGGAGGAGTTTGGGGGCATTTCCCCAGGTTATAGGGACCCCCCTCCCCAAGGGTTGGGGAGCGGGGCGGGGGGGGTGTCCCCCAGGTGTTACGGCGGCCACGGGTGTGGCGATACCTGTCCCCGCCCCACCGGTGGCGGGGGGCCGAGCCCTCCGGGTCCTCTTCGTGGCTGATGTCGCCCGGCTCCCCCCGCGGCTCTTCCCCGTCCTCGGGGGGGCCTGGCTCTTCCTGGCCCCCCGCCTCCGAGCGCCGCCTGCCACACAGGGCCGTCAGGACCCCTGTTGCCCCCCCAGGGACCCCCCCCTCTCCCTTCCCCGCGGGGACCCCCAAGGTCCCTCCGCCCCACCGGTGCCCCTACCTGCTGCCGAGGCGACTGGGGACGATGTGGGGAAGGGGCGCGGGGTCCTCCCCCTCGGTGGGGGCCGGGCTGCCGGCCGGGGGGGGCTCCCCCAGGAGGGGGGGGCTGGGGCCGGAGCCGTACAGGGTCTCGGGAGCCTGCGGGCAGAGGGGCGGAGCTTCGTCTCGGCGGGCGTGGCCACCGAGGCAAGGGTGGGGTCGGTGGGCGTGGCCCGGAGGCGAGGGGCGGGGCTTACGGCGTAGGTCAGCTGCTCCTCCTCGGTGGCGGCCGGTCCCTCGTCGTCGTCGCCCTCGAGGTCGCAGCTCAGCGCCCGCCGCATCTCAGGGCCCAGCGCCTGCAGCGTCTGCAGCCCGGCCTGGGGAGGGGGGGGGTGGCACGGCGGCCCCCCCCACCCCTCCCCACAGCCCCACCCCCAGGGGGGTGCCCCCCACACCTGGAGCGCACACTCGTTGCTGGGGCCAGCGTTGGGGCCCAGCATCCCCCGCTCCTTCCGCCGCCGGAATTTGCGGAAATAGTCCTGGATCAGGAAGGTGGCGTAGAACTTGCCCACGGTGACCTCTTCCTCTGGGGGAGAGGAGGGGGGAGGCACGGCAGCGTCAGGGGTGC
>NW_010972876.1:2418-3574 GCF_000737465.1 Haliaeetus leucocephalus
CGGTGGGGGCAGAGCTTCCCAAAGCCCAGGGGGGGCTGGATCCGGCGCAGCAGCGTCACCACATCCAGGTGCTTGATGCGGCCCCTGCGAGACGGGGGGGTCACGGGGAGCCCCGGATGGCTCGGGGGGACACGATGGTGACGTTGTGACGGTGACAGACCTGGCAGCGGGGTCGTACTCGGACCAGACCCGCTTGAACTCGTCCAGGTGGTGGGGGCCCAGGATGGACCAGTCGCGCGTCAGGTAGTCGAAGTTGTCCATGATCACAGCCACGAAGAGGTTGATGATCTGGGGGGGGGAGGCGGTCAGGAGCCCCCCCAGGGACTCTTGTTGCTGTCGTCGTTGCGAGGGGCCGAGCGGCGTTGCGTGGCGGCCCACCGGGGAGCCGTGGGGCTCACCAGGAAGGCGCAGAGCATGAAGAAGCTGATGAAGTAGGCGATGGCGAAGTTGCTGCCGCAGGTGAACTCCTCGCCCGGTCCCGCGTCCGACTCGGGGTCGCAGCGCTTGCCCGGCAGGCTGGCCAGCATGATCTCCTGCCAGGCCTCCCCTGTGGCGCACCTGCGCCCCACACGCCCGGCGTGACCCTATAGGGCCCCTCCGGACCCTATAGGGCCCCTGCAGGACCCCCCCCCCGCCCCCCCCACGCCTGGTTTGCCCTCCCACCAGGCCTCCCCTATAGATGGGGTAGAGGTGCCCTATAGAGCAACCCTGCAGGGACGCGCAGGCCCCAGGAGCGCCTACAGGAACCCCACGGGGAGCCGTGGGCCCTATAGGGTCTCGGGGGGGGGGGGGCACAGAGCCCACAGGGACCCCGTGGGCACCCCAGGAGGACCCTATAGGGGTCCTATAGGAACCGCGTTGTGACCCACAGACCCCAAGGAGGAACTCCACAGGGACCCAATAAAGAGCCTGACAGGACACCCCAGGTCCCATAGGGAGCCAGCTGGGACCTTAGAGGCCCCCCCCCAGATACCATAGGAAACCCAGAGCCCCCCCCGGATCCCATAGGGTCCCCATAGGGCGCAACCCCACCTGAAGAGCAGCAGCACGGCCTGGGGGAAGGTCTGGAAGTTGTTGTTGCGGTTGATCTGGGTCCCGTCCTGCAGCGCCACCTTCCCGAAGGTCTGGGGGGGGGGGAAGGACATGGTGGGGGGGG
>NW_010972876.1:3725-4866 GCF_000737465.1 Haliaeetus leucocephalus
GTGACTCACGTTGACCTCGGTGACAGCGATGTCCACCACGCTGCCCACCACGATGAGGGCGTCAAAGGTGTTCCAGGCGTCGCAGAAGTAGTGCTGCGTACAGGGGGGGAATGGTGAGGGCCACCCCCTCCTCGTGCGACACCCCCCACCTCCTCGTGCGACGCACACCCTCCCCGCCCCAACCCCTCGCACGAGCCTACCCGGGGTTTGAAGGCGATGATCTTGAGCACCATCTCGATGGTGAAGAGCCCCGTGAACACCATGTTGAGCAGGTCCATCACGTAGTTGAAGGGCTTGGACTGCTCGTAGTGCTTTAGGGGAGGGGGGATGTCCTTAGCTGCCCCCCCCTCAAGACCCCTGAGGGTCCCCAGGTGTCCCCAACCAACCCCCCACCCCCACCGGGTCCCCGCGTGCCCCACCTGGACGGCCAGGGCGATGGTGTTGAGGAGGATGAGGACGAACATGATGTACTCGAAGGCGGTGGAGTTGACCATGGCCCAGACGCGGTACTGGGTGCGGTTCTTGGGGATGTAGCGCCGCAGCGGCTGCGCCTTCAGGGCGTACTCCACGCACTGTCGCTGCGGGGGGGACACACACACACAGCCGGCTGCCACGGGGGATGCCGCCGCCTGCGGGGAGCGGGGCGACGAGGCGACGCCGCAGCGTCCCCGGGCACCTGGTTCTTGTCCAGCTCGCAGTTGCGGTACTCGCTCTCCCCCTGCGCCCGGAAGGTGATGATGACGAAGCCGACGAAGATGTTCATCATGAAGAAGGCGATGACGATGATGTAGACGATGAAGAAGATGGAGATCTCCACCCGGTAGTTGTAGATGGGACCCTGGTCCTCGGCGTTGGCGTCGATGGCCTTGTACAGCAGCCTGGGGATGGGGACACACACACACACAAAACAGCAGACAGCGGTGGTCCGCAAGGTACCCCCCAACGCGGGGTCCGGGTGTCATCGTCCCAGCCCTGCCCCAGGTGACTCACGCGGGCCAGCCCTCGAAGGTGGAGACGGTGAAGAGCGCCATCATCCCCGCCAGCACGTTGTCGAAGTTGAAGTCGCTGTTGTGCCAGAGGCGCTCCCGCACCGAGGGGTGGGAGACGTCCCCGTCCTTGTACACCAGGAAGGTGCCCCTGT
>NW_010972876.1:5423-7457 GCF_000737465.1 Haliaeetus leucocephalus
CACTGAAACTGCACTCATACTCACTGCACACTCAGCCCGCACTCACAGCCTACACTCACTCAGCCTACGCACGCACTCAGCCCGCACTCACACTCACTCTCAATGCACACTCAGCCTGCACTCACGGCCTACACTCACACTCTCTCAGCCCACACTCACCCTTGGTCGGGGATCACTAGGGCAGTGGGGGAGGGCTGTGTGTGTCAGTTTGGGGGTGTGGGGGGGAGGGGTCAGCACCCACTTGCACTCTCCTGGCGTGTGCTTGGCCTCGTCGGTGCAGCTGTAGAACTTGCCCTGGGGAAATGGGGGGGGTCAGGGAGACCCCGACCCCCTGGAGGGGTCAGGGGGACCCCCAGGGGTGGGGGGGTTGGGGGGGGGTTCCCCCCTCACACCTTGAAGAGCTGCACCCCGATGCAGGCGAACATGAACTGGAGCAGCGTGGTCACGATCATGATGTTCCCGATGGTGCGGATGGCCACGAAGACGCACTGCACCACGTGCTGGGGACAGAGGGACACCGGGACACCCGTGACAGGGGGACGTCAGGGACAGCCGGACATGGGAACACCCGTGACAGGGGGACGTCAGGGACAGCCGGACACGGGAACACCCGTGACAGGGGGACGTCAGGGACAGCCGGACACGGGGACACCCGTGACAGGGGGACGTCAGGGACAGCCGGACACGGGAACACCCATGACAGGGGGACGTCAGGGACAGCCGGACATGGGAACGCCCGTGACAGGGGGACGTCAGGGACAGCCGGACACGGGGACAGCTGGACACGGGAACACCCGTGACAGGGGGACGTCAGGGACAGCCGGACACGAGGACAGCCGGACACCTGGATGCCAGGGACACTGGGGACACCCGGCCATCAGGGAGACCGGGACACCCATGCCACCAATGTCACCCGCGCCACCAGCAGCACCGTGCGCCGGAGACACCCGTGCTCCCAGTCCCATCGCCCCAGTGACACCAGTAACACCCCACACGGGGGCCCCAGCGCTCCCAGTCCCACCGGTACAGCCTGCAGCAGGCCACAGGCGCTGCTGGGTGTCCCCCAGTGCCTCCCAGTGCTCCCAGTGCCACACCTTGAGGCCCTTGGCGCGGTTGATGGCTCGCAGGGGCCGCAGGACGCGCAGGACCCGCAGGATCTTCACCACCGAGATGGCGCTGGAGCTGCCGCGGGCGTCAGGGGACACCAGTGCTCCCATTAACACTCCCAGCGCTTCCCAGCAACGCTCCCAGCAATGCCCCTACTGCCTCCCAGTGTTTCCAGCACTGCTCCCAGTACTCCCAGTGGCATTCCTTGTACCCTCCCAGTGCCCCCAGTTGCATTCCCAGTTTCCCTGCTGGCCCCAGCAGTGGTCCCAGTGGCACTCCCAGTCTGCCCAATGGTGGTCCCAGTGCCTCCCAGTACCCCCAGTGACATTCCCAGTGCCCCCACTTCATCCAGTGGCACTCCCAGTGCTTTCCAATGCCCCCAGTGGCACTCCCAGTGCCTCCCAGTGGCTCCAGAGCCCTCAAAGGTGCTCTCAGTGCCCCCAGCAGTGATCCCAGTGCCTCCCAGTGCCCCCAGCAGTGCTCCCAGTGCCTCCCAGTGGCCCCAGCAGTGCTCCCAGTGGCCCCAGCAGTGCTCCCAGTGCCACCGAGAGCCCCCAGCAGCATTCCCAGTGCCTCCCAGTTCCCACCCCAGCTCACTGGATGCCAAAGGAGATGAGGGAGACTCCGACCACCAACAGGTCGAGGAGGTTGAACCAGTTGCGGCAGAAGGAGCCTTTGTGCAGGAAGGCGCCGAAGGCCGTCATCTGGGGGAGGCCGTGAACCCCGACGTTGGGGACCCCCCCCAAAACCCTTGGGACCCCCCCAAAACCCTTGGGACCCCCCCAAAACCCTGGGGACCCCCCCAAAACCCTGGGGACACCCCCGGCATACCTTGAGCAGGATCTCCACGGTGAAGATGGAGGTGAAGGCGTAGTCGAAGTAGCCCAGGATCTGGGGGGGGGGGAATGGGGGGACCCCTCCCCCCCA
>NW_010972876.1:13483-15606 GCF_000737465.1 Haliaeetus leucocephalus
TTTGTGGGACACCTGCTCCAAGATGACGCTGAAAAGCCTGAGGGAGATTTTGGGGAGGGGGGTTATTTGCACATGCCGCCCCCCCCTTGCCTGTTCCCCTCCCTTGGGGACAATTCCTCACCCCACGATGACGATGACGAAGTCGAGGAGGTTCCAGCCATTGCGGATGTAGGCGCTGGGGTGGAGGACCAGCCCGTAAGCGATGATCTTCAGGAAGGTCTCCACAGTGAAGATGATGAGGAAGACGTACTCCACTTGCTCCTGGGGGGGTGGGGGGGGAAGTTGGGGGGACACAAGGCATCCGGGGATGTCCCACCCCCATAACACTCCCTCTCAGGGGCTCGGTGGGGTGGCCCAGCACCCCCTTATCCCAGGGAACAAGGGCATTTGGGGACACCCCCACCCCCCCAAGATGGCCCCCCACCTTCTCTTGGGGGACAAGGGACAGTATTATTTGGGGGACACCCCCCACCCCTCAACCCACCACCCTTCCCATCATCCCTTTCTCCCTGGACCCAGGCGTCCGGGACGGCTAAGCCGGGATTAGCACCCACCCCGGCGCCGCGTAAGCGGCTTAAGGCAACGGCACACGCGTGTGCGAGGGGAACACGTGTGGCACGCGCTTCAGGGGACCCAGGCGTCCGGGCAGCCCTCTGCCACCCCACAGACACCTACCTACCCCCCCCCCCAAAAGTGTCCGGGCATCCCCCCCACAGACCCTCCCTGTCCCCCCCCATCCCCACTGAGGGGGGAACTCCGCTGTCGGGGCAGACCCCCACATTCCCAATTCTGTCCAGCACCCAAAGCGGCTTCGTTAAGCGGTGGTGTTATCCCTTAACGAGCTAAACCAGCGCCTGACTGCGACCAGATGAGGACACTGGCCCCAGTGAAAGTGGGGGTTGCACCCCTTTATTTTTGGGGGGTTGGGGGGGGATTAGGGGTCCTCACTAGGTTGTGGTTGGCAGCGTTGGAGTCATCCTCGGGGAAGGGGATGTAGACCCCCAGGGCCACGCAGTTGGCGAAGATGGTGGCGAGGATGAGGATGTCGAAGGGCCTGGGGGTAAGGGTGGGAGGAGGGTGGGCAGCAGGTGGAGGGGGTGCCCCCCAAACCCACACCCCTCCATCCCCGCAGCCCCCCATCCCCATGGTTTCATGGTGCACCCTGTCCCCACTGCCATGTCTCCCTGTGACCCCCCCCGTCCCCAAAAAAAACCCCACTCACTTCCACTCAACGATGCTGATGGCTGCCCGGCGGATGGGGTTGTTGAGGCGGAGGCAGAAGAGGGCACGGGGGGAACGGTGGACCCCCCCGGTGCCCTGACCCTTGTGCTTGGTGTGGGGGGGACGTCGGTGACGCTGACCCGGTGGGGTCCCTCCGCCCGCCGGACCCCCATTGGCTTCGCCTATCGGCCACCCCAGGGGCTGTCCCATGGCTTCAGCGAAAGATGGCAGCCCCTTGGGGGGTCCTGGGGGGGGGGGGGGGCAAAGGGGGGGGGGAAGGGCCCCCCCAAACTTTCCTGGACCTCCCCAAGCCCTCCTGGACCCTCCCCCCTGCAAAGCCCTCCAACTCCAGGACCCCCTGGACACACAGGGACCAGCTGTGAACACCACATCCCGTAGACCAGGGACCTCCCCGTACCCTCGGGGACCCCCCCATCTCATTGGGGACCCCGCACTTCTTCCCAAGGACCCCGCTATCCCCTCTGAGACACCACCGGACTCACCCTCTCCGTTCTCTTCTGACTCCGACATGGTGAGGGGTGTCTGGGATCTTTCCAGAAGTCTGGGAGTACCTGTAGGGGATCAAAGGGGGTCAGGGGGGGATTATTTTAGGGGTGTCCGATAGGGTTGGGGTATTCTGAGGGTACCTACAGGGTCTGGGGGGGGGTGTTTGGATGGTCTTGAGAGACTCTCAAGGGGATTTCGGGGATCTGTTACGGTTTAGGAGCATTTAGGGGGTATATAGGGTGTACTTGGGGAGAGTGTGTGGGTATTTGGGGGGGTGGGATAGTTAAGAGGGTTTGGGGGTATTTAGGGGGAGTTTAGGGGTGTTTAGGGGGGGTCTGTGGGTGCTGGGGTAGCTCCCAGGCCCTTCCCACAGCTCGTCCCGCGGTCCCCGGCTT
>NW_010972876.1:15616-16184 GCF_000737465.1 Haliaeetus leucocephalus
GGTCCCCGGCTTGTCACTGCTGGGAGATTAAGGGCTTAACGAGGGTGTGTGTGTGCCAGAGACGGGGAGGGCAGCGCTGCCCACGTGCCGCGTCACACGCGCGTGTAAGCGGAGCAAGGGCACAACTACAAGAGGGATGCGGGCACACGCATGTGGATGGGGTGAACAGGGCTGGGACGCACAGAAATGCGGGGACACGGATGCGGCAGATGCGTGTGAGAGCGAACAAGGAGAGGGCACACGCATTTGAGGGATGTGCTGCCGCCATTTCTTACCTCAGCTGCCCCTCAAGCCTCATGGATACCATTTCCTGCCTCAGTTACCCCAAAGAGGTGCCATTTCCCCCTCATCACCCCTCACAGGCACGATTTCTCCCTCAGCCACCCCTCGTAAGCACCATTTCCCCCTTCACCACCTCTCACGGGCACCGTAAGCACCATTTCCCCCTTCACCACCCCTCACGGGCACCATTTCCCCCTCAGCCACCCCTTGTAGGCACCATTTCCCCCTTCACCACCCCTCACGGGCACCATTTCCCCCTTCACCCCCCCTCATGGGCACCATTTCC
>NW_010972876.1:16805-17941 GCF_000737465.1 Haliaeetus leucocephalus
GGCCGGTGCCCCCCGAGGCGCAGAGCGTGCGGGACTTCTCCCCGGAGCTGGTGGTGGAAGCGGCCGTCCGCTGCCTTCGGGCCATCCGTCCGGCTTTGGGGGCCCCCCTCAGCCCCCTCCTGCCCCCCGGCATCTCCGCTCGCTTCCGACTCGCTTCCGACTTGGCGGCCGCTTGCCAGGTATTGTGTGTGTGTGTCCCCCAAAATCTTGAGGGACCCCCAAAATTTTTGGGGGGACGGGGACACCAACCCTGACCACCCCACCGCTCTCCCCTAGGACTGAGATTTACAGGCGATGGGTTCCAGACCTTGCTACCACCCCCTGAAAAATACCCCCAAATCTTGAAGGGGGACCCCAAAAATTTTGGGGTGTCCCCCCCTCCTATTTCTCACCCTCAGGAGCTTGGATTTGGGGGCGACGTGGGGTACCAGACCTTCCTTTACAGCTCCGAACACGACACCCGCCGCCTCCTCCTCTTCCTCGTGGAGAAACTGCCGCGGGACGAGAGCGAAAGAGGGGCTGAACCCCCTGGTATGGATTTTGGGGGGTCCCCCCTGTTCTTATTTGGGGGGGGGGGGGGCTGACCATTTCCTTGTCTTCTTCCCCAGGGAAATCGGGGGTTCTGCTACGAGCCATCGGTGCCCGCATCCGGGAGCAGCTGGGGATCCCCTGGGTGCCCCCAGCTTGCCGCACCCCCCAGCTGCAACGCCTGCAGGTGAACTCTGGGGGGGGCCCTGACCCCCCCCCAATTGTGGGGGGCTAATTCTCAATTGGGAGGGGCAATTAATCCATTAATTAACCCTTTTTAGGGTACAGGTCGTCTCTACCCTTTCACTACGTGCCCCCTGGTTCTGCCCCAAAGTGGGGGACCGCCAGGTAAGAGTTGGGGGGGGGGGGGATTTGGGGGGGGGGGGCCCTTGTTTTGGGGGAGTTGTCTGCTCACACACCCCCCATCCCCGCAGAGCTGCAGGAGTATTTTGGGGGGGCTGCCCCCCCTGTGCCAGCACAGCCCCCCCTTTCCGCCAGGACCCCCCCAGCCTTGCTGGAGACCCACGCAGCCCAGCTCAGCGCCCGCCATGACTGGGAGGCCGAGTGGGGGGGTCCCGGTCTGGCCTCCCGCCTGCCCCCCCAGGTGA
>NW_010972877.1:0-768 GCF_000737465.1 Haliaeetus leucocephalus
GCCGTGAGCGCGCTCGTGCGTCCTCGTGCGTGCTTGTGCAGCCTCATGCGTCCTCATGCAGCCAGGGGCACCCTCGTGTGCCCTCGTGCACCCTCATTTGTCCTTTCTCAGCCTCGTGCGCCCTTGCGCACCCTCGCTTGTCCTCATGCGCTCTCGCGCAGCCCCGTTTCGTCCTCGTGCGCCCTCGTTGATCCTCGTGCACCCTTGCATGCCCTCGTGCAGCCCCGTTTGTCCTCGTGCACGGTTGCACGCCCTTGTTCATCCTTGTGCACCCTCATGCACTCTTGTGCACTCTCATGCGGCCCTGTTTAGTGCTCGTGCATGCTCACTCGTCCTTGTGCACCCTCTTACACCCTTGTGCATCCCAGTTTGTGCTTGTGCACCCTCGCTTGTCCTCGTGCACCCTCGTTTGTCCTTGTGCACCCTCACTTGTCCCTGTGCCCCCCTGTGCGCCCTTGTACACCCTCATTTGTCCTCGGGCACCCTCATTTGTCCTCGTGAACCCTCGTGCATGCTCATGCACCCTTGTGCACCCTAATTTGTCCTCGTGAATGCTTGTGCACACTCACACACCCACATTTGTCCTCGTGAATCCTTGTGCACGTTCGTGCGCCTGCATTTGTCCTCATGCGCCCTTGTACACACTCGTGGATGCTCGTGCACCCTCGTTTGTCCTTGGGCACCCTCATTCCCCCTCGCCGCCGCTCGTGCCCCCTCGTTTGCCCTCGTGCACGCTCGCCGACGCTCGTGCCCCCTCGTTTGTCCTCA
>NW_010972877.1:1706-4808 GCF_000737465.1 Haliaeetus leucocephalus
AGCCCACGGTGGTCATGGTGACCACGGCCCACCAAAAAGCTTGGGGGATGGAGGTGAAGGCGGTGGCGGCGTCTTCGGCCTCGGCGAAGTAGACGGCGCTGGAGAAGAGGACGATGCCGATGAGGAGGAAGAAGATGAGCAAGCCCAACTCCCTCATGCTGGCGCGGAGGGTCTGGCCTAAAATCTGTAAGCCCGTCGAGTGGCGGGATAATTTGAAGACGCGGAAGACCCGCACCAAGCGGATGACGCGGAGGATGGCCAAGGACATGGCGGGTTGGCCGATGCCCCGTTGGCGGGCCAGCTCGGTCCCCAACGCGACGAAATAGGGGACGATGGCGATGAGGTCGATGAGGTTCATGGCGTTGCGGAAAAAGGCCGTTTTGCTCGGGCTGGCTAGGAGGCGGACGAGGAGCTCCAAGGAGAACCAGCAGATGCAGACGGTTTCCACCACGAAGAAAGGATCCGTTAAATTGGCCCGGGAGGACGGCGGGGAGGAGGCGTTGACGGCGGTGGAGATGGGTGGTGGGGTCTGGGGAGGGAGATAGGGAGGGGTGAGGGTGCGGGGGGTGGACAACCTGGGGCGGTGGAGGGGGTCAGAGCCCACCCAGACCCCTAGATCCACCACCCACCATGGGTTAATGGGGGTTAGAGCCCACCCAGACCCCTAGATCCACCACCCACCATGGGTTAATGGGGGTCAGAGCCCACCCGGACCCCTAGATCCACCACCCACCATGGGTTAATGGAGGGTGGAGCCCACCCAGATGCTTGGGTCCACCACCCACCATGGGTCATGGGGACTTGGAGCCCACCTAGGTGGTTGGGTGCCCTGCCTGGGGGGATGGAGGGGGTTAGAGCCCACCCGGACTCCTAGGTCCCAGGAGATGGAGGAGGAAGAGGAGGAGGAGAAGCAAGAGGAGAAGGAGGAGGAGGAGAATGAGGAGGAAGAGGAGGAGGAGAAGCAAGAGGAGAATGAGGAGGAAGAGGAGGAGGAAGAGGAGGAGGAGAAGGAGGCGGAAGAAGAGGAGGAGAAGCAAGAGGAGAAGGAGGAGGAAGTGGAGGAGGAAGAGGAAGAGGAGAAGCAAGAGGAGAAGGAGGAGGAAGTGGAGGAGGAAGAGGAGGCGGAGAAGCAAGAGAAGGAAGAAGAGGAGCAAAAGAAGGACTAAGATAATAAAAAAGAACCGGGTGGATGAAGAAGAATGGAAGAATGATGATGAGAAAAGACAAGAAATAAGATGAGGATGATGAAGATGTTGAGGAAGATGGGAAGAAGGAAATGGATGATGGTGAAAATCACTGATGAAAAGATAAGGAAGAATGATGACGATCACGAGAATGATAGTGATGAGAAGGATATTGAGGAAAAGGATGATGACGAAGAGGCTGAGGTTGATGAGGAAGAATGGGAGAAGAACAAGAAAGAGGTGGAGGTGATGGAGAAGGATGTGACGAGAGTGATGAAGATGACGATGATGATACGAAAGAGATGAAGAAGAGAAATAAAAAAGAGAATTAAAAGGATGATGGGAATGATGGTGATGCGAAGGTCAAGAAGACGACTGATGATGAAGAGAATGAGAGAGATAATGATGAGAACGAAGATGAAGAGCACAAGGATGGTGGTGATGAGGATGATGATGGGGATGGTGAGGACGATGAGGATGAGGAAGGTTTGGGGGGGTACTCATTTGCAGCAAGGGCTCCCAGGCTGGAACTGAGGCAGTGTCTCCAGGCAGGAGGAAGAGGAGGAGGAGGAGACTGACAAAAAGGATGAGGAAGAAAAAGGTAAAGATGACGATGAGGAAGATGAAGAAAATTATGACAAAAAAATTGAGAAGGTGGAGGAGAATGAGGAGGAGAAAGATGAAGATGATGATGATGGTGATCGTGATAACAAGAAAGAGATGGAGGAGGACGGTGAAGATGAGGTTGAGGATGATGAGAATGATGAGGATGGTGAGGATGATGATGAGAAGGATGATGAGCATGATGAAGATTATGAGAATGAGGCTGAAGATGGTGAGCATGATGAGAATGATGAGAAGGAGATGGTGAGGATGGTGAGAAGGATAAGGATGGTGAGGATGATGAAGGTGGTGAGGATGAGAATGAGGATCATGAGGTTGAGCATGAGGATGGTGAGGATGAGGAGAACGGCAGGGAGGATGATGTTGAGGATGGAGAGGATGAGAATGATGAGGATGAGGATGGTGAGAACGAGGATGGTGAGGGTGATGGTGAGGAAGATGGTGAGGATATGGAGGATGAGAGTGAGGATGAGGAGGATGAGAGTGAGGATGGTGAGGATGAGGATGATGCCAAGGCTAAGAACAAGAATGACGAGATTGAGGTGGTGAAGATGAGGATGGCGGGACTGAAGATACCGAGGACAGTGAGGATGAGATGATGAAGCTGAGGATCATGAAGGTGACGATGAAGACGGTGGGGCTGAGAACACCGAGGATGGTGAGGATGAAGATGGCGAGGAGGAGGACGGCGCGGCCGAAGACCCCCACCGTTGCCTGCGACTCACCTGAGCGGACCCCTCCCCTCCAGCCCGAAACTGAGGCAGGGTCTCCAAGCAGAAGACCACGATGGAGACGAGGATGACGAGGACGGAGAGCAAGGCCACGGCGCGGGCAGCCGGCGAACTCTCGGGGTGCTCGCACAACAACCACGCTCGCCGTTGCAACCTCCCGCCGGGCAAAGGTTGGGCGACCTCCACCCCGAAGCCTTCGGCCTCGCGGAGTCTTCCTTCCGCTTCGGCGCCCAACTGGTAGAAGCGTAACTCTTCCAAGAAGACGTCTAAGGGGACGTCGGGCGGTCGGCGGAGTCTTCCACCGGATTGGTAGTAGTAGAGGACGGCGCCGAAGGCTCCGCGGTGACGGTCGAAGAAATACTCTCGGCGTTGGGGGTCGAAGTACCGTCGGCGCCGGCGGGGGTCCCCCAAGAGGGTGTCGGGGAACCGGAGGAGGGTCCTCCCCAAGGTCTCGAATCGACGCCCCGCCACGTTGATGGCCACCCGTTCGCAACAACCCACCGGTTCCCCCATTCCTGGGGGACCCCCGGTGGGGGGGGCGGAGGGGGGGGACGGACCCGAAG
>NW_010972877.1:10793-13277 GCF_000737465.1 Haliaeetus leucocephalus
TAATTCCCCCCTTTCCCCCCCCCCACCTCAGGGGACCCCCACAATGACCCCAACGCTCAAGGAGACGCCTTCAAAACCCTCTTTGTGGCCAGAGTGGTGAGTGCTGGGGCTGGGGGGCGGGCGGGTAGGACAAGGGGGTCCCACCTTGGGAATCTCCCCCCAATCCTTGGGGGTCCCCCAATCCACGCAACACCCCCCCTCACCCCCAGTTTGGGGGGCGGACACACACACGTTTCTTCACCCCGGCAGAACTACGACACGACAGAGTCGAAGCTGCGACGCGAATTCGAGGTTTACGGCCCCATCAAGCGGGTGAGGGGGGGGGTTCCCCCCCCCCCGACACCCCCCCCAAACAATTCCTGTTAGCGGGGTGACGCCCGACGCTTGTTGCTACACCCTTTTTTAGATCTATATGGTCTACAACAAGCGCTCTGGGAAACCCCGCGGCTACGCCTTCATCGAGTACGAGCACGAGCGGGATATGCACTGTGAGTACCCCCCGCCGCAACACCCTTTTCCCCCCTACAACCGCATGTCCAACCTCTTAACCGCAACCGTGCGTTCCCTGGGTCCCTCCGGGGCCCCGCGCTCCGCAGGTAAGTACAACCGGGGGGAGGACGTACAGGCGGCCGAGGCTACGGGCGGCTGAGGTTATAGGTGGCTGAGCTATAGGCAACCAAAGCTACCAATGGCCAAGGCTACAGGCGACCAAACTGTAGGCAACCAAGGCTTACCGGCGGCCAAGGCTATAGGTGGCTAGGGGTACAGGCGTCCGAGCTACAGGCAGCCGAGGCTACCGGCAGCCGAGGCTATAGGCGGCTAAGCTGTAGGTGGCCAGGGCTACAGGCGTCCAAGCTGTAGGCAGGCAAGGCTGTAGGCGGCTAAGCTGTAGGCGGCCGGGGCTACAAGCAGCCAAGCTAGAGGTGGCCAAGGCTACCAGCAGCGAGGCTGTAGGCGGCCAGGGCTACAGGCGACTGGGGCTACAGGTGGCCAAGGCTACTGGTGGCTAAGCTGTAGGCAACTGAGGCTACAGGTGGCCGAGCTATAGGTAAGCAAGGCTACAGGTAGCCGATGGTACAGGCGGCCAAGCTATAGGTAACTAAGGCTGCAGGTGGCCAAGCTGTAGGCAACCAAGGCTACGGGCGGTTGACCAAGCTACAGGTGGTTGACCAAGCTGCAGGTGTTGCCTGAGGCTACAGGCAGCTAAGGCTACCGGTGGCTAAGCTGTAGGCAAGCAAGGCTACAGGTGGCCGAGCTATAGGTAGCCAAGGCTACAGACGTCCAAGCTACAGGCGGCCGAGGCTGCAGGCGGCAAAGGCTATAGGCAACCAGGGCTACACAGGTGGCCGAGGTACAGGCGGTTGGTGTTGGCCAAGGCTGTAGGCAGCCAGGCTACAGGCGGCCAAGGCTACCTACCAGCAGCCCACAGGCGGGTGGGCAAGGCTACTGGCAGCCAAGCTGTAGGTAACCAAGGCTACCAGAAGCCAAGGCTACAGGCGGTGGCCGAGCTGCAGGCAGCCAGGTCACGGGCATTGACCAAAGCTACCTGGTAGCCAAGGCTACCGGCAGCAAGGCTACAGGCATTGGCCAAGTTACAGGCGGCGGCCAAGGCTACTGGGAGCTGAGGCTACAGGTGGCCAAGGCCATGGGTGGTGGCCAAGCTACAGGTGGCCAAGGCTATGGGCGGCCAAGGCTACTGGCAGCCAGGGTTACTGGCAACCAACACTACCAGTGGTGGCCAAGGCTACAGGCGGCCAAGGCTCCAGGTGGCCAAGGCTCCAGGTGGCCAAGGCTACAGGCAGCGGCGAAACTATAGGTAGCCATGGCTACAGCCGGCCAAGCTATAGGGGGCCAAATTACAGGTGGTGGCCAAGGCTACTGGCAGCCAAAGCTACGGGCAGCCAAAGCTACTGTCGGCCAAGCTACAGGCAGCCAAACTACAGGTGGCGGCTGAGGCTACAGGCAGCCAAAGCTACAGGCAGCCAAAGCTACAGGCGGTGGCCAAGACTACCGGTGGCCAGCCGACAGGCAGCCGAGGCTATAGTTAGCCGAGGCTGGAGGCAGTGGCCAACCGACAGGCAGCCGAGGCAACAGGCAGCCAAACTACAGTCGGAGGGGCGGGAAGCGCCGCTCTCACCCCTCGCCCCCTCGGGAGGGCAACCCGGGGCTTAAAATAAAAAAAAAACAACAACCAGAACCAAACCCCAACCCCCCCTAAAAAAAAAAAAATCAAATCGCCGCGCTACCGGTTGTACGTCCGTGCGTTCCCGGCGGTGGACGGGGGTGTTAACCGGCGGTTCAACGGTGCGGTGTGGGGGGGGACGCCTGTTGCCGACCGGGGTTGTATTAACACTGTTTTATTGTCACTGCAGCCACCTTTCTGATGGCTTTTGCCACTGCTGGCTTGCAGCTGATCCTAGTGCTCCCCCTTCCAACACCTCAGTGTATGGTTGGTATAAGGGTTTGTATCTTGGTAAGACACGT
>NW_010972877.1:16777-18390 GCF_000737465.1 Haliaeetus leucocephalus
TCCTCTGTGTCACCCTTGGGACCCTCGGGGATGGATCAGGGTCCCCCTGTGTCACCTTTGGGACCCCCAGGGCAGCTCAGGGTCCTCTGTGTCACCTTTGGGACCCCCAGGGGTGGCTAGAGTCACCTTAGGGACCCCTGGGGACAGATCAGGGTCCCCCTGTGTCACCTTTGGGACCCCCAATGATGGATCAGGGTCCCCTGTGTCACCTTTGGGACCCCCCAGGGCAGCTCAGGGTCCCCTGTGTCACCTTTGGGACCCCCAATGATGGATCAGGGTCCCCTGTGTCACTTTTGGGACCCCCAGGGTGGCTCAGGGTCCTCTGTGTCACCCTTGGGACCCTCGGGGATGGATCAGGGTCCCCTTGTTTCACCTTTGGGACCCCCAGGGCAGCTCAGGGTCCCCTGTGTCACCTTTGGGACCCCCAATGATGGATCAGGGTCCCCTGTGTCACCTTTGGGACCCCCAGGGTGGCTCAGGGTCCCCTGTGTCACCTTTGGGACCCCCAGGGCAGCTCAGGGTCCTCTGTGTCACCTTTGGGACCCCCAATGATGGATCAGGGTCCCCTGTGTCACCTTTGGGACCCCCGGGATGGATCAGGGTCCCCTTGTGTCACCCTTGGGACCCCCAGGGCAGCTCAGGGTTCCCCTGTGTCACCCTTGGGACCCCCAGGGACAGATCAGGGTTCCCCTGTGTCACCCTTGGGACCCCCCGGGATGGATCAGGGTCCCCTTGTGTCACCCTTGGGACCCCCAGGGGTGGCTAGGATCACTTTTGGGACCCCCAAGGACGGGTCAGGGTCTCCCATGTCACCTTTGGGACCACCCAGGGGTGGCTGGGGTCACCTTTGGGACCCCCAGGGATGGATCAGGGTCCCCCACCCGGGGCTCTTGGGATCCCCACAGGAAGCTTGACTTTCCCTGGCCCGCCCCCCGCCCCCGCAGGGACCGGGAACGAGAACGGGAACGGGAACGTCGGGAACGCTCCCGGGAACGGGAACGTCGTCGCTCGCGCTCGCGGGAACGTCGTCGTCGGACGCGGAGCCGGGAAAAAGAAGAACGGGAACGGAAAAGGGGCGGAAGCCGGGATCGTAGTAAAGAACGGGATCGGAAACGACGCAGCCGATCCCGCGACCGTAAACGGGATCGGGATCGGGATCGGGATAAAAAGGATGAAGGTCCCGAATCCCTTGAACCTCCTGAGGAATTGGGGGGTGCAACCGATTCCGGACCCCCGGATGGTTTAGGATCGAAAGGGGAAACGGAGGAAAAAGGTCGGGAACGGGAACGGGAACGTCGTCGTGGGCATCGGGAACGGGATCGACGTCGTGATAGGGATCGGGATCGGGAACGTCCGGAACGGGAACATAAACGGGAACGGGAACGATTGGAAAGACGGGATGAAAGACCCCCGGGATCTGGTCCCGAGGCGGGGGATTCCCTGGGGGAATCTGGTTCCGAGCTCTTCCTCCAACCCGAGGCCATGCCGGCCTCCGATGGCTACCTGGGGGCTGAAAATGGCTACCTGATGGAGCCCCCCCTGGAGTGAAGGATTGGGGGGGGGCTGCACCCCAAATTCCTTCTTCCCCCCTCCCCTTCCCTGAGCGACACCCC
>NW_010972877.1:18465-18824 GCF_000737465.1 Haliaeetus leucocephalus
GTTGGGGGTCCCAAATGGGGTGTGACACCCCCCTTTTTGGGTGGTGGTGGGGTTGAACCCCCAAATGGGTGTCCCTTCCCCGATTTGGGGGGGTTGAACCCCCAAATGGGTGTCCCCTCCCCAGTTTGGGGGGGCTTTTTCTGTGAGTTGGGGGGTCCAACCCTGAAATGGGTGCCCCCCCAATCTGGGGGACTCTTTTCTCCTGAGATGGGGGTCTTTCTGCCCCCCAACTGGATGTACCCCCAATTTGGGGAGGGCTTTTTGCCCCCAGAATGGGTGCCCCCCCCCCTTTGGGGGTTCTTTCCCCCTGGGATGGGGGGTTCTTTCTGCTCCCAAAATGGGCGTCCCCCCCCAATTTT
>NW_010972877.1:18946-19152 GCF_000737465.1 Haliaeetus leucocephalus
CCAAAAAAAAAGAAAAAAAACAATGGGGGGGTGGCAGGGCTATTTTGGGGGACCCCCCCTAAATAACCCTTGTTTTATGCAGGGGGCGGATTGGGGGGCACCCGCCGTGGCGGCGCCGACGTCAACATCCGACACTCGGGGAGGGACGACACCTCCCGCTACGACGAGCGGTGAGTTTTTTATTTTGGGGGGGGGGGGGGGCCCCC
>NW_010972877.1:19162-19600 GCF_000737465.1 Haliaeetus leucocephalus
GGGGGGGGTCACCTGTGTCCTGGAGACCCCCCCAAACTCCTCCTCCAGGACCTTATGGGGTTTGGGGGTACGGGGTAGGGTCCACTGGGGCACTTTTGGGACCCCTGGAAGTGGTGGGGGTGGGGGGGGAAGTCAGGGTCGCTTTTGGGGACCCCCCCCAGGGCAGCTCGGGGTCCCCTGGGTCACCTTTGGGACCCCCAGGGGTGGCTAGGGTCACTTTAGGGACCCCCGGGGACAGATCAGGGTCCCCTGGGTCACCTTAGGGACCCCTGGGGACAGATCAGGGTCCCCCTGTGTCACCTTAGGGACCCCCAGAGACCCATCAGGGTCCCCTGTGTCACCTTTGGGACCCCCAGGGGTGGCTAGAGTCACCTTTGGGACCCCTGGGGACAGATCAGGGTCCCCCTGTGTCACCTTTGGGACCCCCAGGGGTGGCTG
>NW_010972878.1:0-270 GCF_000737465.1 Haliaeetus leucocephalus
GGGTCTGCGGGGTTACTGGGTGCACTGGGAGACACTGGGAAGGGACTATGGGGTTACTGGGAAGCACTGGGAGGGGTCTGCGGGGTTACTGGGAGCACTGGGAGACACTGGGAAGGGACTATGGGGTTACTGGGAGGGGTCTGCGGGGTTACTGGGAGCACTGGGAGACACTGGGAAGGGACTACGGGGTTCCTGGGAGCACTGGGAGACACTGGGAAGGGACTATGGGGTTACTGGGAGCCACTGGGAGGGGTCTGCGGGGTTACTGGG
>NW_010972878.1:9830-10501 GCF_000737465.1 Haliaeetus leucocephalus
GGGGCTTACTGGGAGCTACTGGGGCTTACTGGAAGCAACTGGAGCTTACTGGGAGCACTGGGATGGCACTGGAATGGCACTGGGGCTTACTGGGAGGTACTGGGAAGGGCCTGTGGGGTTCCTGGGCCTTACTGGGAGGCACTGGGAAGGGCCTGTGGGGTTCCTGGGGCTTACTGGGAGTACTGGGAATGGCCTGTGTTGCTGCCGGTGCTACTGGGAGCACTGGGATGGCACTGGAATGGCACTGGGGCTTACTGGGAGGTACTGGGAAGGGCCTGTGGGGTTCCTGGGCCTTACTGGGAGGCACTGGGAGGGGTCTGTGGGCTTACTGGGACCCCCCCCAGATGCCCCCCAGTTCTCGGTCGGGGCGGGGGCACTGGTGGTGGCGCGGGAGCACGGGGGGGCGCGGCTGCCCCTCGTCATCCTCGCCCACCCCCCCGTGGAGAGCTGCGCATGGAGCCTGGCCGGCCGCCCCCTCCTGCCCGGTGCGTACTGGGAGCACTGGGAGGCACTGGGAGCAGCGGGAGGGGGAAGCTGGGGGCGCTGGGAGGCATTATGGAGGCGCTGGGTGGTACTGGGAAGCACTGGGAGGGGATCCGGAGGCACAAAGGGGGTGCTGGGAGGGGTTATGGGGTTACTGGGAGGCACTGGGAGGTACTGGGAGGGGGCTA
>NW_010972878.1:11683-11988 GCF_000737465.1 Haliaeetus leucocephalus
GGGGCGGTTCCCGGGGTCTCCCCAGGGCGGGGTTGAACCCCTGAGGACCAATCGCAGCCCTGACGCCCTCCTCCCCCCCCCAAGATGGCCCCGAGCTGGAGGCGGAGTCGGAGGCGGAGCCGGTGCCGGTGCTGGTGCCCGATGGGGCGGACACGGCTCAGCTGCGGTGCCGCGCCCAGGGCGTGCCCGGGGTGGAGCTGCGCTGGGAGCACCGGGGCCACCCGCTGCGCCCCGAAGAGGCCAGGTACCCCCAACTGGGTCAAACTGGGACCAACTGGGCCAAGCTGGGACCAACCGGGCCAAAC
>NW_010972878.1:12198-13880 GCF_000737465.1 Haliaeetus leucocephalus
TCAGACCCAACTGGGATCAACTGGGCCAAACCGCACCCAAGCAGAGTCCAACTGGGGTCAACTGGGCCCAGTCAGACCCAACTGGGATCAACTGGGCCAAACCAGGCCCAACTGGGCTCAACTGGGCCCAGTCAGACCCAACTGGGATCAACTGGGCCAAACCAGGCCCAACTGGACTCAACTGGGGCCAAACTAAACCCAACTGGACCCAACTGGGCTCAACTGGGCCCAACCAGACCCAACTGGGACCAAATGGGGTCAACTGGGCCCAACCAGACCCAACTGGGCCCAGCCAGACCCAACTGGGCCCAACCAGACCCAACTGGACTCAACTGGGGCCAAACTAAACCCAACTGGACCCAAGCAGGGTCCAAGCAGGGTCAACTGGGCCCAACCAGACCCAACTGGGCCCAACCAGACCCAACTGGGACCAAGCAGGTTCAACCGGGCCCATCCAGACCCAACGGGGCTCAACTGGGCCAATCGGGCCCCATCCGGAGCCAACTGGGACCAACTGGGCTGGCCAACTGGGCTCAACTGGGCCACCCCAGTCCCAGTTCCACCCCAACTGGTGCCGGTTCTACCCCAGGTTCCAGGAGCACCAGTGGCACGAGGGTGCCTGGACCAGCAGCCTCCTCACCGTGGCCAACATCAGCCAGGATCGGGCCCGCCTCCGCGACCGCTACTACCACCACCGGAACTGGGACCAGTACAAGAACCGACACCGGTACCAGTACCTCAACTGGCACCAGGACCAGAACTGGGACTGGGACCAGAACCAAACCCTCGGCGCCTACGTCTGCGTCGCCCAAAACTCGCTGGGCACCGTTCGGCGTCGCCTCCAGCTCCGGCTCGCCGGTACCGGCACTGGGAGGGGGTTACTGGTATTGGGGTGCTCATACTGGTATTGGGGGGTAGCTGGTACTGGGAGGTAGTATCAGTACTGGGAGGGGTAGCTTGTACCAGTATTAGGGTGGTAATTGGGACTGGGGAGAGGGGGGGGTTACTGGTACCGGTGGGGTGGGGGTACCAGTGCCGAAGGGGTAGCTCAGCTCGGTACTGGGAGGAACTGGGATGAGATTGGATGGCGCTGGGAGCACCTTGGGGGCACTGGGAGGGTTGGAGGGGGGCACTGGGAGGGATATTGAGGGTACTGGGAGGGTACTGGGAGGCACTGGCAGGGTGTTGGGGACACTGGGAGGATTTGGGGGGCACTGGGAGGCATATTGGGAGCACTGGGAGAGTATTGGGAGGAACTGGGGGATGTTGAGGACCCTGGGGAGGCACTGGCAGGATTTGGGGGGCACTGGGAGGATACCGGGAGGTGCCAGGAGGATATTGGGAGCACTGGGAGGGTACTGGAAGGCACTGGGAGGACATTGGGGAGCACTGGGAGGCTACTGGGAGGTACTGGGAGGATATTGAGGATACTGGGAGGATTTGGGGGACACTGGGAGGATTTGTGGGGAACTGGGAAGATACTGGGAGGCACTGGAAGGATATTGGGAGCACTGGGAGGGTACTGGGAGGATATTGAGGACACTGGGGGGACACTGGGAGGATTTGGGGGGCACTGGGAGGGCTATTGGGAGTACTGGGAGGATACTGGGAAGCACTGGGAGGATATTTGGGACACTGGGGGGACACTGGGAAGATTTGGCGGGGACACTGGGAGGATTTGG
>NW_010972878.1:15098-15392 GCF_000737465.1 Haliaeetus leucocephalus
ACCCCAAAATCCTCATGGGACACCCCAAAATCCCTTGGGTGCCCCCAAAATCCATGAGGACCCCCCAAAACCTCATGGGGACCCCAAAATCCCCATGGGAGACCCCAAAACCTGTTTGGGACACCCCAAAATCCCTTGGGTGCCCCCCAACATCCCTTGGGTGCCCCCAAATGCCATGAAGACCCCCCAAAATGTCATGGGGACCCCCCAAAACCCCCATGGGACACCCCAAAATCCTCATGGGACACCCCAAAATCCCTTGGGTGCCCCCAAAATCCATGAGGACCCCCCAAA
>NW_010972878.1:15403-16461 GCF_000737465.1 Haliaeetus leucocephalus
ACCCCCCCCAGCTCCATTTCCGGCCCCGGCACCCATGGTCTGCATCACTTCCGGTCCCGCCAGGCCTCATTTCCGGTCCTCCTCGGGGTCCCGGCCACACTTCCGGGTCTCCCATAATCCCCCCCCCCCCATTTTCCGGTCTCCGCGGGGCGATTTCACGGAAGTTCCGGTGACGCCAAGCGCGTTTCCGTTCCCACTTCCGGTCGACCCACCCCCACACTTCCGGTCTCCGCCCCCTTTCCAGCGCGAGAAGCCCCGGCGCCCCGCCCCCCGCCGCCACCATCCTCGTGCCCGGCTCCACCCTGACGCTGGAGGGGCTCCGCCCTGCCACGCCCTATGACGTCGCTGTGAGGGCGCGCAACGACCGCGGGGACAGCGCCGCTGCCGTCATCCGAGCCGTCACTTCCGGTAACGGGGAGAGGCGGGGCCGGAAGCGGGGCCGGGGACCGGAAACGGGTAGAAACCGGAAACGGGGCGGCCAAACCGGAAGTAGGCCGGAAATGCGTCTCCGGGCCGGAAGAGGATGGTGGAGCGACCCGGAAGTGCCGCCGGAAATGCTCCCTTCCGGAAGTGGCCTGGCCTGGTGGAAGGGGGGGGGGCAACCTCTCACCCGGAAGTGGGTGGGGGGCTGGCGGAACCTGAAATAGCGTGCCGCGGACCCGGAAGTTGGGCGGCTAGACCGGAAGTGGGTCCGGCCTGGCGAGGAAGGAGGGGCCTGGAGGTGGGCGGCGGCCCCGGAAGTAGAAGCAGAACAGGAAGCGAGAGGAAATACCTCTGGGTGGGGACCGGAAGTGGGTGGGCGGGAACCGGAAGTGAAGGTGGGGGAGGCCTCGGAGCCGGAAGTGAGCGGAAATACCTCTGGGTGGGGACAGGAAGTGGGTGGGCGGGAACCGGAAGTGAAGGTGGGGGCTGGCCTGGGAACCGGAAGTGAGCGGAAATACCCGCTTTCCCTCTCTCAGAGCTGCCCGAGGATTCGCTGGCGGGGTGGGAGGAGCCGGCCACGCCCCCTGCAGGTGAGTCCCCGCCCCTGAGGCCCCTGGGAAGGGGGGGAGGGGGAG
>NW_010972878.1:17660-18431 GCF_000737465.1 Haliaeetus leucocephalus
CTCACTTCAGCCAATCAACAGGGTTTATTTGGGCGGGGAGGGGGGAAAAGGGCCACGCCCCCCCCTTCCTCCCCCTTTTCCAGTTTAAACCAGTTTCTTCCCAGTTCACGGTCTCCCACCCCAATTTGGGGTCCTCCCTCCGGCCCCCCCCAATTTGGGGGGGGACCCCTTTGATCCCGCCCCCCCAATTAATGAGGTCTTGGGGGAGGGGGGAGGGGTTCTATAATGGGAGGGGCGGGGCTACACAGCAGCCCCGCCCCCCCGGGGCACTCTTAAAGGGGCAGCGCCCCTAATGGGGGGGGAGGGGCGGGTCCCTTTTTTTTTGGACACGCCCCCCCCGCCCCCCCAAAAAACAACCAATGTGGTTCAAAGACTCATTTCCTGGAAATGGAGGGCGTGGCGGGCGGGGGCGGAGCTCTGCCCCCTTTCACCCCCACCCCCAATCTGAGCGATTTCATGGAAATCATGAAAAATTAATGAGGGGGCGTGTTTTGGGGGTTCCCCCAATATGGGGGTGTGGCCGGAAAGAGGGAGGGGCGAGAGAAGAATGTCCCTCCCCCTCCTATGATGTCATAGCCAGGAGGCCCCGCCCCCTCTGGCGTCACTTCCGCCCCTAGGAGGTGGGGGAGGGGCGGCGGGCCCCACGGCGGCTCTTCAGGAGGAGGCGGAGCTGCGGGGGAGGGAAAGGGGTCAGTTTTTTTTTTCCCCAAAATCTTGAGGTTTCACCCCAAAATCCTGGTGGGTCACCCCCAACCGTTGGGGCCGTGTCCA
>NW_010972878.1:18496-18901 GCF_000737465.1 Haliaeetus leucocephalus
TCCTGAGGTTTGACCCCCCCCAATCCTGGCGAGGGGCATCCCAAAATATTTGGGGGAGTTTCATAAAATCTGGGGGGGATGAACCCCAAATCCTGGGAAATGACCCCAAAATTTGCGGGGGTGGGGAGCACGAAGCCGGGGATTTGACCCCAAAATTGGGGTGTAGCAGCAAAATTTGGGGGTTCCGGGGGCCATTTTGGGGTGGAATGAGGCTATTTTGGGTCACAGAAGTAGGATTTGGGGGTTCCAAGGTCCATTTTGGGGTGCAGTGGGGCTATTTCAGGTCACAGCAGGATTTTGGGGTGCAGCAGCAGGATTTTGGGGTTCCAGGGGCCATTTTGGGGTGCAGCAGGATTTTGGGGTGCAGAAGCAGGATTTTGGGGTGCAGCAGCAGGATTTTGGGGT
>NW_010972878.1:22742-23253 GCF_000737465.1 Haliaeetus leucocephalus
GGTCCCCCATAGGTGTTTTGGGGTCCCACCTGGACCCCTGGGTGCCCATTGGGAGGGTTTTGGGGTCCCCCCTGGATTCTGGGGTCCCCCATAGGTGTTTTGGGGTCCCTACCAGCCACCTGGGTGCCCATTGGGATGGTTTTGGGGTCCCATCTGGACCCCTGGGCGCCATTTGGGAAGGTTTTTGGGGTCCCACCCGGACCCCTGGGTGCCCTTTGGGAAGGTTTTGGGGTCCATCCCAAATTCAAGGGTCCCCCATAGGTGTTTTGGGGTCCCATCTGGATTCTGGGGTCCCCTTTGGGAAGGTTTTTGGGGTCCCACCTGGACCCCTGGGTGCCCATTGGGAGGGTTTTGGGGTCCCCCCTGGATTCTGGGGTCCCCCATAGGTGTTTTGGGGTCCCATCTGGACCCCTGGTTGCCCATTTGGGAAGATTTTTGGGGTACCCCCCCCATTTTTGGGGTTCCTACCTGGAGGACGCGGGGGAGCCCGTAGGTGGCGGCGAGGTGCAGC
>NW_010972879.1:0-606 GCF_000737465.1 Haliaeetus leucocephalus
CGCCTGGAAGGGGGTGCCCATGGGGTCGGGGGGAGTAGAATCAGGGGAATGGGGGCGTTATTGTGAGGCTGGTCGGGCTGAGCCGGGCGCTGGGTTATCTCTGGGACGGGGGGGGGTATATTTGGGCCCATGGGTCGCTGACCTTGGCTGTCCGCCCCCCCCCAGGAGCTGGAGCTGCAGGCGCAGCTGCACGGGCTCCCCCTGAGCCCTCCGGCAGCGCCAGCGGCCGAGGGGGGCTGCGAAGAGGCCCCCGGGGGTCCCCCCTTCCCCCCAGGGGGCCCCCCCACTCCCCAGTGCCTCCTGGACCTCGCGCTGGCCGACGACCTGCCCCCGGGACTGGGTCTACTGGGGGGGCCCGAAGGCGGTTTGGACGACATCCTGATGGACGACGCCGGGGGACTCTCGCCCCTCGGCCCCCCCGGCGCCCTCCTCGCCTCCCCCGGACCCTCCCGCGCCTCCAGCCCCCGCAGCAGCCTCAGCATGGAGGACGAGCCCTGAACGCCACCCGCGCCGTCCCTTTAAGGGACCCTCGGGCGTGGCCCTTTTAAGGACCCTCCCCCACCACGTGTGGCCCTTTTAGGGACCCTCCCCACCACGTGTGGCCCT
>NW_010972879.1:624-978 GCF_000737465.1 Haliaeetus leucocephalus
CCCCCCCAAACACCTCGATGGCTGTTTCAGGTGGGGACCACATAGTGCCATTTTAAGGCTCTTAAAAGGGGCAAGCCCTTTCTAAGCGATGGCGTTCGCCTTTTCGGGGGGGGACCGCCGCGATGTTGCCCTTTTAAGACGCTCGGGATGGGTGGGGGGCGCCCTTAAAGGAGCTCGGCTGGGGAATGGCCCCTTTAAGGGCGGGCCCCACCGTGTGGCCCTTTTAAGGCGCTGGCGTCGGCCCTACTTGGATGGGGCCCTTTTAAGGCTTCAGCCCCGCCCTTTCAGGGGAAAAGCCCCGCCCCAGGAGAGAAAGCCCCGCCCCATGAGGGGAAAGCCCCGCCCCGGGGGGAA
>NW_010972879.1:3541-4612 GCF_000737465.1 Haliaeetus leucocephalus
GGGGGCCCTAGAGGGTCTCTGAGGACACTGGGGTGGTCCGCGGATGTGCTGGGGGATCCTGGGAGCTTTCTAGGGGTGCTGGGGGGGTCCCTGTGAATGCTCACAGGGTCTTTGTGGTGCCTACAAGGGTGCTAGGGGGGCTTAGGGAGTTTCTAGGGATGTTGGGTGGGTTTCTAAGTATCCTGGGTGGTCCCTGGGGAGTCTCTAGGGGGACCGGGGGTGTCCCAAGAGATCTTGAGGGGTTCCCGAGTCGTGCAGATTTCTGTAAGGTCCATGTTTGAGGGTGTCAGGGCTTGCTGTGGGCGCTATCGGGGGTGCTGTGGGGTCAGAGGGGATTTGCGGGGGCCCTGGGGGCAGTTCTGGGGGTCCCAGCCACAGGGTACCGGTGGTGGGTCTTCCCCCAGGAGGTGGAGGCGCTGCTGGGGGAGACGCGGATGCTGCAGGGGAAGCTCCAGAGCCAGGAGGACGATTTTCGTCTCCAGAACAGCACCCTGCTGCGCGAGCTGGCCAAGGTGGGGGTCCTGGGCTCTCCGGGAACTTCAGTATCCCCCCCCACGCCATCCCGGGGGGCTGTAATGTCACCCTGAGCCTCCTAGTACCATTTTAGGGGTTCCTGGGGGGGGCCCTAGTGTCGATCTGGGTGGTTCTGCTTTACCAGGGAGGTCCCTGGGGGTCCCCAGTGTCATTTTCAGGGTGTGGGGAGGTCTCTTGGTATCGTTTCGGGGTCCCTGGCGCTGCCCGGTGTTATCATAGGGAATGCCCAACACCTTGTGAGGGGTCTTGGGGGGGGTCTCTTTGGGTCCCATGGGGGTTCCCTGCTTCTGGGGGGGGCGGGCCTGAGGGTCCCACGGGTGCCTGACCTGGGTGGGGGTCCCAGCTGTGTGCACAGATCGAGGGACTGGAGGAGGAAAACCGGCAGCTGCGGGAGGGGGCTCCCCCAGGACCCCCCCGTGACTCCCTGGCCTCCGCAGAACCCCCCCAGGATGGGGCCGCTGGTGACAGCGTGGCCCCCCCGGCGTCTACGGATGGTGAGGGGGTGGCTGGTGTGGGGAGGGGGGGGTGTGTCAGGGT
>NW_010972879.1:4852-5243 GCF_000737465.1 Haliaeetus leucocephalus
GGGGGACCGTGGGTCTGACCCCCACCCTCGCAGCCCCCCCGGATCCCCCCAGGGAGCTGCGGCCGACAGAGGAGGGGGCCGGGGGCGACGGTCCGTGCAGGGAACCCCCAGCGCCCGCCGCTCAGGTAAGTTGGGGGGGGGAGTATGGGGGGTAGGAGGGTCTCAGGGGGTCTGTAGAAGATTTGGGGAAAGTTTAAAGAAGGTTCAGGGGTACGAGGGAGGAGAATTTTGGGGGAAACGGGGGGAGGTTGGGAGGGATGAATGGATGTGGGGAGAAATGTAAGCTGGGGGGGAGTAGAGTTCGGAGATCGATAAAGGAGCGCGAGACTTGGGGAAGAAAATGAAATGGAAAGAAACACGTAGGAGGAATTTGAGTTTGGATAGGGGATGG
>NW_010972879.1:6454-7807 GCF_000737465.1 Haliaeetus leucocephalus
CGGCGGCCGCCCGCGCTCGTGCCGAGCAGCACCGGGCTGAGCTGGAGGTGAGCACACGGCTATAGGGGATCACCCCGGGTGTAGGAGCCGCAGGGACCCCGGCAGGGGGGTCTGTAGGCGCCCCATATAGCTATGGGGTCCGTAGAAACGCTTATAGCGATGCTGACATATAGCGAGCGCAGGGGCTGTGAAGGATTTTGCGGGGTTGTCGTTATTGTAGCGTTTCTGTACGTCGTTACTATAACGTTTCCGTAGGTGTGCGTGGTGTTATATGTATTATGGATAATTATGGGGAGTTACGTGGTTTGTTGTGGTCTTATGGAAGAGTTAGAAAACTTTGGGACGCTGCAGAGACAATAAAGACCCGTATGGTTTTATAGGGTCCTTGGGGGCGCAGGGAGCTTGTATGGTGTTCGCTGACCGTACAGAAACTACAATCATTTTACAGCCATGTAAGAGACGGAGGCGTTTTTTGTATGTTTTACATCGTCAGCAGGAATTCTTAGAACATTGCAGGAGCCGTTGGGTGCACCAGACCCTATAGGACCCGTAGGGTCGCCTATGGCTTTTTAGAGGTTATAGGAACCCAGCGATGCTGCAGGATCTGTAGGGACGGCGTAAAGAGTTGTATTGGCTTTGCGATGCTTGCAGAGCCCCCGCCAGACTTACAGAGGCTGTAGGAGCACTTGGGGCGTTATAGGACCCGTGTCCTCTCCCCCGTGGCCCTATAGAGCCCTATAGGTGTCGGGACTGGGTGTGACCCCCCCCCCGCTGTCCCCAGGGCCGTGTCGGGGAGCTGCAGGCGGCGCTGGGAGATGCCGAGCGGCAGCGGGAGCTGCGGGAGGCCGAGGGCCAGGCGTTGCGCCAGGTACCCCCAAATCCACCCCCAGAGCCCCTCTCTGAGCCCACTGGGACCCTCTCACAGCTCCCCCCCGCCCCCGGGAACCACAGATCCCTGGGATCCTCCAGCCCTCCTGGGACCACCCGAAAGCTCATTGGGACCCCCAGTTCTCCTATGGGGGGGCTCTCAGGTCTCCCCACCAGAGACCCTGAGGTGCCTAAGTACCCCCCCAGAAAACCCAAATCCCCTCCCAGGGTCCCCAAACTCCTCTGGGTCCCCTCACCACATTCTTTCTGGCCCCCTGGGTTCTCTCTGAGCCCTCCAGCACCCGCCAGATTCCCCTCAGCACCCACAAATCCTCGCTGGGACCCCTCCAAATCCCCCCCCCGACCCTTTCTGTTCCGCCAGGAGCTGAAAGACGTCCGAGATGGGCAGCGCATCCTGGAGAAGAAAGGCAGCGCGGCGGTGAGGGTCCCCAGGGGGCTGGGGTGCCGTCTGGAGGCCGGGGTCCC
>NW_010972879.1:9804-12053 GCF_000737465.1 Haliaeetus leucocephalus
CGGTGGCCAATGAGGGACGGGGGGGCGGGGCGCGCTGAGGCGCCGTTGCCGCGGTGACGGGACGCGGCCGCCATTTTGGGCCGCTGTGAGGGACCGGGCCGGGGGCGGAGGACGGGGAGGGGGGCGGCGGCTCCGGGGCTCCGGCCCGGCCCCTGGGTGTCCCCCCCCTCCGCCTCTCCCCGCGCCTGGCTGATGTCTGCCCGTAGAAGAGCGAGGGGCTGCTGCCTCCCGAGTTCCGCTCCTTCGCCGTCGACCCGCAGATCACGTCGCTGGACGTGCTGCAGCACATCCTGGCCCGTGCCTTCGACCTCCAGGGGTGAGCCCGGGCCTCCCCCCGACATCCTCGGCCGCCTCATCCCCTGAGGGGAGGCCTGGGTTGCTGAGCATCCCTTTGCATCCTCTCAGGAAGAAGAGCTTCTCCGTCAGCTTCGCGTCCCGCGACCCCCAAGGCCAGGAGACCTTCGTGCCGCTGCTGAGCGATGGCGACCTGGCGGCCGCCTTTGCCTGCGCCCGGCCCACCCTGCGCCTGCGCCTCGATGTCCGGCCTCCCGCTGAAAGTGAGTGGGGGGGTCCCCGGGGAGAGGAGAGTGGTGGGACTCGGGCATCTGGGACAGCAAGGTAGGACCCAGGAGCCTTGGTGGAGTCTTTTTTTTTAGAGAGGGGGAACCCCGGCATCCCCAGGCGGGTGGTTGGGGGGGACCCAGCTGTTCAGTCCCCCTAGGGTGGGTGTTAGGATAAAACCCAGGCATCTGGGGTGGGTGTCAGGAGGAAGACCTGGGTGCCTGGGTGTCCAGTGGAGGGACCCAGGCCTCTGGGTGTTGCAGGCCCGCTGCTGGAGGACTGGGACATCATCAGCCCCCGGGAGGTGGCAGCGGTGGAACCCCTCCCCGAGCGCCGCTCGCTCCTGGCTGCAGCGCTGCCCTTCACCCAGGCCCTGCTGGCACAGGTGAGTGGGACCTGGGTGTCTGGGGGGGGCCCTGGGTTCCCCCACCCTGCTGACACCTCATGGAGCACCCCTCCTGCTCCTCTGGCCATCCCAGTTCCCTCCTAGTGCCTCTTAGCGTTCCTAATTTCCTTCAACACCCTTTCTACGGTCCTAGTTGCCTTCTAGTCCCCTCTCAGCAACCCCCAGTCCTCTTCCAGTGCTCCCATTCCCTCCCAGTGCTTCCAGTTTCCGCCGCCACAGCTCCCTGCTCACCCAGTCCCCCTCCCAGCACCACCAGTGACCCGTTTACCCGCAGGTGGGCCGAACCCTGGCCCGGGCGCAGGCAGCCCTGGCGTGGCCGGAGGGCTCCCCTCCCTCGCCCCCCCCGCCACCGCCCCCCTGCGCCCCCCTGAGCGACGCCGACCTCCGCACCTACTTGGGCCCCGGCGGACGGCTGCTGCGGCCCCACGACCTGCGGCTCCACGTCTACCACGGCGGTGTCGAGCCCGGCCTGCGCAAGGTGGGTTCCCCTGGCTCCCCCCTCAGCCCCCCTTAGGTCTGCCTGGGTTTCCTGACCCCCCCTGCCCTATCTCTCCCCCCCGATTCCAGGTGGTCTGGCGGTACCTGCTGAACGTCTTCCCGGCGGGACTGTCGGGGCAGGAGCGACTGGCCCACCTGCGACGCAAGGCGGGCGAATACGCGGCGCTGAAAGCCCTCCTGGCCGCCCGGGCGGCCCCGGCTGAGCTGGCGCTGGTGGGGGCGGCCGTGCGCAAGGACGTGGTGCGCACCGACCGGGGGCACCCTTATTTTGGGGGCCCTGAGGAGGGACACCCCCACCTGGCCGCCTTGCAGGCTCTGCTCACCACCTTTGCCCTGGGTCACCCGCGCCTCTCCTACTGCCAAGGCATGTCGGACGTGGCCGCTCCGCTGTTGGCCGTGCTGGACGACGAGGCCCAAGCCTTCCTCTGCTTCTGCGCCCTCATGCGCCGCCTCGGACCCCGCTTTCGCCCTGGCGGCCGGGGGCTGGCCCGCGCCTTTGCCCACCTCCGACGCCTCCTGCGCCGCGCCGACCCCCCTTTCTGGGCTTTCCTGGCTGCCCGCGGCGCCCACGATCTCCTTTTCTGCTACCGCTGGCTGTTGCTGGAGCTGAAGCGGGAATTCGCCTTCGAGGATGCCCTGCGGGTGCTGGAGATCACCTGGAGCTCGCTGCCACCCGCTCCGCCTCCCCCACCGGACGGCATTCCCCTCCTGGGAGCGCCCCTGGGGCCTCGCCGGGCTTGCCGAGGGCTGCGCGAGCGGCGTGGGCTGCGGCCCCGGCCCCCGC
>NW_010972879.1:12066-15598 GCF_000737465.1 Haliaeetus leucocephalus
GCAGCGGGGGGAGAGCGAGGCCCCCGCGGAGGCGGCTGGCGGCCGAGGCGGGCACGAGGCCCGCGGGGACGGCCAGGAGAGTCCCAGGAGCTCCGGCGGCGACGTCCAAGTGGGTTCCAAAGCCTCCGTGGACGTCCCAGAGGCTCCCGGCAAAGACCCGGAGAAACCAAAGAGCTCCAGCGACATCCAAGAGGGTTCTGAGAGCTCCGGGAACATCCAGGAGGGTCCCAAGAGTTTTAGGGATGACCAAGAGGGTCTCGAGAGTTCCACCGATGTCCAGGGTGGCTCCAAGACCTCTGGGAGCGACCACGAGAAGCCTGAGGTCTCTGGGGACGTCCAACCTAGTCTGGACGGCTCCCGGAATGACCAAGAGGATCCGAAGGTCTCCCGGGATGCCAAGGTCCCCAGGGATAGCCAGGGTGGCCTTAAGGCCTCTGTGGAGGTCCAAGGTGGTGCTAAGGTCCCCAGGGGTATCCGAGAGGATCCCAAAGTCTCCAGCGATGGTGGCCGAGACCCTGCTGGCCCCAAGGACGTCCAAGAAGACCCTGATGCGTCTAAAGAGGTTGACCGAGACCCTGATGTTCCCAAGGAGGTCAACGAAAATGCCAGCGCTCTGAAGGAAATCGGCGAACAACCCGACGTCTACAAGGTGGTTCGCGGAGACCCCGACGTCTTCAGGAAACCCGGCAAAGACGCCAACGTCGGCGCTGAGCCCAGCGTCTTCAAGAAGACTCGCGAAACTCGGAACGTCTCTAAGAAGTCAAGTGAAAACCTGAACGCCCCGGAAAAGGTCGGTGACGACCACAGTCGCCGAGTTTCCAAGAGGGTTGGGCAAGACCCCGATGTGCCCAAAGAGACCGGGAAAGACCCCAAAGAGACCGGGAAAGACCCCGAGGTCCCCAAAGAAGTTGGTGACGCTCCCAAAGAGGTTGGCAACGCCCCCAGCTCCCCGAGAGAGGTTGGTGAAGACCCCGGCGAGGTACGTGATGACCCCCGCGCGGGCAGAGAGGCTGCTGACGCCCCCGAGGACCCTTGGGGGGGCGGTTGGGCCTGGGAGGACTCGTGTTCCTCTTCCTCCTCCTCCGCCTCCTCCTCCTCGTCCTCGGAGGAAGAGGTGGGTCTGGAGGACGACGGGGCGCCGCTACCGCCGCCGGAGGAATTGGGGCAGGGGAACCCCTTCCTCCTCTTCCTCTGCTTGGCCATGCTGCTGGAACAACGGGAAGCCGTCATGGCGCGGGCCGGGGATTACAACGAGGTGGCCATGCATTTCGACCGCCTGGTGCGACGGCACCACCTGCCCCGCGTCCTGCGCCGCGCCAAGGGGCTTTTCGCTCGTTACCTGGAAGGTTGGGGGGGGGCACCCCCGGGAGGGCCCCCCACGGGCTAGGGGTGTCGGGGAAGGGGGGCTAGGGGTGACCCAGGGGGACGTGGGGGACCCCCACGGGCGCCACAGGGGGGACCCGTCCTTTTTTTGGGGACCCCCAGGGCATCACGGGGAAGCCCTAAGTCAGCGTGGGGACCCGGGGGGCTTTGGATCCCCGTGGGTCTTCTTTGGGGACCCCCCTGGGTCACTGGGGGGGGCCGTAGGATAACGCGGGGACCCCCAGGACGCTGCAAGGGACCTATAGGTCACCGTGGGGACCCCATAGACATCGTGGGAGACGTATAGGTCCTCTTCGGGGACCAGTAGGCTACTGGGGGGGGCTCCTAGGTCAACGTGGGGACCTACAGGGCAGCGTAGAGACCCCCCTGGGGACCCGTAGGTCCTTTTTTGGGGACCTGTAGAGCACCCTAGGCACCCCGTAAATATCCTATAGGTCGGCACGGGGACCTATAGGCCAGCGTGGGACACCCCCGGGGACCTATAGGTCAATATAGGGACCGTGGAGATCCCCCTCGGGGACCCCTATAGGTACCAGCTGGGGCCCCACAGCCCCCCCCCCGGGGACATATGGACCCCCCCCGGACGCCCATAGATCCCCACAGGGGGTCTGGAGACACCCCAGTATGGACCAGTACAGCCCGGTGTCTCCCCCTTGGGGTTTTACGGCACCTTGGGGGCATCCCAGTATAGACCAGTATGAAGCACTACGACGTCCTAGCTAGGAACTCTTGGATTTGCGTTGCCTTGGGCCAGACCAGTATGGACCAGTGAAGGGTCTGGGAGCCCAACTGGGAGCCCCGCGTATGCATCGCCTTGGGTCGGAGTGGGACGGACCAGTACAGCATCCCAACTGGGATCACTGCGTTGACATGGCCTTCAGCCATCCCAGCACGGACCAGTATGGACCAGTACGGCAGCCCAACTGGGAGCTCTTCACCGGCGTGGCCTTGCGTCCTCCCAGTACAGACCAGCATGCACCAGTACAGCATCTTGCCCGGGATCTCTTCACCCGTGTGGCCTTGTGTCCTCCCAGTATGGACCAGTATGGACCTGTACAGCATCTTGCCCGGGATCTCTTCACCCGTGTGGCCTTGCGTTCTCCCAGTACGGACCAGTATGGACCGGTAGGGCGCCCTGACTGGGATCTTAATGCATATACGGGTTCTCCCAGTATGGACCACTGCAACCCAGTTCTTGCTCCCCCACCCCGGGTGCCTTCTCACCCCGCTCCTTATTTATTGCCCCCCCCTCCCCGTCTCCTGCGGGGGGGACGCAGGCGTCCGGGGATCCGTGAGGTGCCGAAGACGTGAATAAACCTGACGCCCACCACTGTCGTCTGGGAGGGTCCCAGTATGGACTGGGAAGGGGTTGGGGGCTGCCAGCACGGACTGGGGAGGGTTGCGGCGGTTTGGTTTGGACTGGGAAGGGGGAAATGGGGCTCCCAGTATGAACTGGGCATCTCCCCGTGTAGACTGGGGAAGGATAAGGGGTGCGCAGTCCATACTGGAAAGGGATAAGGGCGGCCAGCGCGGACTGGGAAGGGATTACAGCTTCCAGTCCAAACTAGGAAGTGGCTGTGGGCTCCCAGTATGAACTGGGGAGTTCCCAGTACGGACTGGGAAGGGGTTGCGGTCTGCGTTGCGGTGTGCGAAGTGGAGGTGCCCGGACGCCTGGGTCCCCAGCTTGGGTGGGAGGGGCCAGTACTGGGATCTTCCCAGTGCCCTCAAGTCCCAGTATCCCCAGTTTTAGTCCCGTCGCTGCCTGCATTGGCTGAGGCTGCTCCCAGTTACCTCAGTCCCTCCCAGTTCCCCACAGTGCTTCCCATTTCTTCCCAGTATCCCTAGTTTCAGCCCCGTGGCTGCCTGTGTTTGCAGAGAGTCTGCTCCCAGTCCCTCCCAGGTCTTCTCCATCCTTCCCAGCTGCTCCCAGTCCCCTTCCAGTTCCTCCCAGTTCCCCCCAGTGCTTCCCATTTCTTCCCAGTATCCCTAGTTTCAGCCCCGTGGCTGCCTGTGTTTGCAGAGAGGCTGCTCCCAATCCCTCCCAGGTCCTCTCCATCCTTCCCAGTCCCTCCCAGTTCCCCCCAGTGCTTCCCATTTCTTCCCAGTATCCCTAGTTTCAGCCCCGTGGCTACCTGTGTTTGCAGAGAGG
>NW_010972880.1:0-10504 GCF_000737465.1 Haliaeetus leucocephalus
CTGGCAGAAATTGCCCTGGATTTCTTTTCATGAAGTGGTACAGAAAGGGCTTATTGAGCCATTTGTTCTGCGGGTGGGTTAGGAATAGAAACAATCCTGCACTTCAGTTTGGTCTAAAAAAGCAGATTTTTCCCAAGTTTTACAACTTCCTGGTTGAGGTTTTGGACCGAGCCCATCACTCAGGTGTGAGGATACCCAGCTCTGCCCATACTGCTGCTGTCAGTGGTACCAGACAGCGTTTTCCCTGTAAGGTTGTTGCCATACCCTGAAACGCCTGGAATGCTTGTGAAACACCAAAAAAGCACAACGCCTCTGTTGTTTGTGTTAACTGGCAGCACTAATTCCCCTTCTCCATGCAGAGCTGGGCAGAGCTCAGCTCCTCACCTTCACGTTTCATCCCTGCTCATCCAAAGTGTATCCCCTCCGTTGCCATCTCTACTGCAGCAGCAATACCATGTCCCTTGTTTTCGCTTTCAACCCTCCTCAAAAAGCTGCTAAGGAGAGGACAGCAGAAAACCTCTGCATTTCCTTTTTTCCTTTTTTTTTCCCTTTTGCGTTAAATTGTACACAAACAAGAAAACAGATTAAATAACATGCTTTTCAGGGCATATGTTTCATAATACTATAGAGAGTATAAGCTTTTAAAGCAATTCTCTCCACTAAAATTAAAACAAACTGCTCTGAATAGCATTTGCTAGGCTCAACGGGGGCAGGGGGATGCTGATTTCCATGCTACTTCTCTACAGCTTGTTAGCAGGCGTTGCAAAACTTATGCTCTTCCCTTAAAAATGCAATTAGGAAGTTATTATCCATCCTTCAAATCATTTGACAACATGTGCACTTGCATCACCGTGGCAAGGAAATTCTGCAACCGCTTGCACGCAGGTGTATAGAAAACCAATAAATCAGAGTCCTTCGGGGAATTGTCCCATCTCCCAGCACCTGGCCCTTGGCTCAAGGTACAGATGGGGAGGTTGGTCCAGAAGCTGCACTTTTGTGGTACATATAGTTATTTACCAGTGGGGCTTGTTTTCAGCCCTGCAGGGCCAATAATATAAAAAGCCACATCAAGACTGAGATGAGATAAGAAACTGCAGAGGGCCTGGAGCCTTAGGGAGGCAGATGGGACATTAACAGTTGGAAATGGCATGTTTTTTTCCAATATCTACATATTTCTACTAGATTTTTGCAAACCACACACATCTGTCAAAGAACTCTTCCGCCCCACGCAAAAAAAGAGATCTTAAAACTCTACAGTGTTAAAGCACTGTTAAACACTTCCTTCCATTTTTTTCTTTCTGAAAAGTTGGTATCATGGTACCACGAATCCAAGTGTAAGTATCCCAAGGAAAGAAGAAAATCATAATTAATAAATGTTACTTTCAAAACCAACCTGCTTTTAGGGCTCAATAACATCTTAACTTTATAATCTTGAGACTTAGCAGGCCCTGAAGCAAATGCTGTGCCTGACTTCCATTGCCTTATATCCTTGGGCTAGCAAACGCCCAAGAAAAGCTGAAGGACTTTCAGAGGTAGCCAGTACCCTCGGCATCAGCATTTGTCTAACCTCTCCCTCAGTTAGAGAGGAAACAAAGCCCAATGTGAAATCCTAGACAGAGTAGTTTTCATTACCTCCATCTTCCAGCAGTGACCCCGTGTGATTTCAAAGAGCAATATCGATCTAGATATATTTTGATAACAAAAGTATGCATTATGTTTGCCCAACTAAAGCACTTTTGAAACCCGGCTGCTTTAAATTGTGTTTTGACTGTGTGGAGAGACCCATGTTTTCTGCATTTAACTACTGTATTTTCACCCAGGGGGCATTTTGTTCTATAGCAATCCTTTAACGGTGTTAGTAACATTTAACTCAGCATGGAGCATAATCATAACAGTCATCTATTTATTCGATGGAGCTGGTAAACTGGAAGAAACTCGTACACAAAAGAAAAGAGAAGAAAGGGGCTGAGCCCAGAGAAGTACAGGGGCTACCAGCTGCAGTCTGAAATCACAAACTTTTCCTGGTAAAAGGGAAAAAGCAGGATAACGGCTTTCAGTAACAAACTCTTTCAGGGACAAAAATATGACTAAGAGTTTTGTTTTTTTTTTTTTTTGAGCTTTGAGGTTACAAGTCCTGCAAAGATGGAGAGATGACTGCCTTTAGCAACGAGCAGCAGAAAGCTTTCTTGTAAAAGCCCAGCAGGAATTCCTTTTGGTACCTATTTGGTTTGTAAATGTAATTCAGAGGCTTTTTACGTGGTTAAACTAGAAACACTTGCTCTTGCAAATTAAAAATAATTAAAGCTGGACCTGAATATCATGTGATGCTTTGGGGACCAGCCAGACCTCCCCAGCCTGCCCTGTTTGCAGACCAAGCTGTTAGATAGATTTTAATTCACTGCAGCTTTCGTTGTGCCATAATCCGTAAGGCAGACAAGAAGAGAAATAAGCAAGCAGCCCACTGTCGAGGGGTGAGTGCAGGTGGTCAGTACATTGGTTCTCACCCCTGGGAGTTTTCTGAAGGGCTGCAAATGTCCAGCCTCCAACACTCTGCTGGCTGGACCTCCTGGCTGAGCACCCAAAAGCAGACCCAAGGCACTTGCTCAATAGGACCAGGGTTTCTTATTACAGGTGTACCCATCCTAATCCCATACAGAGTTCTTCATCTTTTGTAGCAAGGTCTACATAATGAGTATTACTCTCCACAGTGAGATCAGAGGTTTTCCTGAAGAGGGTTTCCTCATTACGGAAACGAGATGGTCACAGGCTTCACGGAGGCTGGAGGACTTCCCTTGGCCTGGCTGAGAGGTGCTTCCAGGCTCTGCCTCAGAGTGTTATCAAGAGTCCTTGGAGGCCTCTCGAGGAAAATGCTGCACCCCCAGGAGACTACCACAGCAGCGGTTTGGCTCCCGCCTGCTCCTGGATGTCCAAATTGCTCCACGCAACTATTTCCAACAGAGGTGTCTTTGGCTGTTGTCAGGCAGCATAGATACTGGAAAGAGATAGACATTTCTCCCTTTCATTGTAGAGGAAATCTCCACTGGTCTTGTAGAAGGCTAAAGTGAGGCTGTGAGGAAAACTCTGTATTTTCTAAAGATTTTTCCCTTCATTTAAAAAAGTTGATAATGTGAGGCTGAACAGCCCAGAGCAATGTGGCTGCACTCAGGAATTGCAGTAGTCAGCATATCTATCCTGGAGCGTCTGAACTCTTGAGTACATCACACACCTGCAATACGCTTGGAAAAAAAAAAAAAAGTCAGAAATGCCCTTTGTTTTTGAGATAGCTGCATGTGCCTTGGTGCAATGGCTGCCACACCATGGTCCCACTTGTTTGTAGTTAATACCAGCAAGAACACAGCTACAACATGGGGTTTTACCCTGTAGCTTACCCTCTTGGAAGTGCTTCATTGCCTCATAAAACACAACAGCGAGAGTGTTACTCCTTCAGCAAATGTGCTGCGGCACTGCACTCGCTGTCACCGCACAAGTGACATGAGCAGTTCCTCCCTCTCGCAGGGCGTGCACTTGACTGCAAAGCCCTCAGAGCAAGGACCTTCACCTGCAGCCTTGGGCATTTTGGTGGCTCTTTTGCATTCTTGGTGCATAACTGTTTGGGGAGCAAAGGACGGATTTTTGGGTTTATCCATTTTGCTTATTGTTTCTACCTTACTGTTTTCTTTCTCTTTTTGGTTGCAGTTAACACAAAGAGGGGAACAAATGATGAAAGGACAACTGAAGTACCCCCTCCTTCTCCACGGGGCTGATTTCAAAATGTAATCAGCTTTGCAACTATTCTCCCAGGAGTATGTGCATGAGAGGCTTTAATTAAAGTGAGAGTGCAATGGCTGCAGCTGCCCTTGCTGTGGCGACAGGTAGCAAGCAGCAGAGTTCATGCAGCCGTGAGCAGTGGCAGCAGCTCTTTCCTCATGGCTTTGCTTGGCCCCAGCCCAGGCAATGCAAGTACACAGTGGTCACGCAGGGAGTCTGACAGCTCTGCAGTTCACAGTTTTTCCCCAGTGCCTGGTGCATGAAAGCTTCACTAGCACAGCTCATGGTTGCACAGGAGGTGTGAAGTACTTTTCCTTTGGCTGACACAGTTAAGCCAGAGCAGCAATATAGCGGTGTTGCTGCTGTACATCCCTCCATCCAACAGCAGCTTAGGGGTTTTTTAACCAAAAAACTAATAACTTCCAGCACAAGGACTTTTTTCTGCCGGCACAGCTACATCACCACAGGAGGAGCTCTCCTGCTTTACCTGTGCAGAGTTCAGTAGCAAAATACACAGGTATCAATATGGTCTCTCTGGTCATTTATGCAGGAGGGATGTTTGGAGGCAGAGGCAGCCCCAGCGCAGGCATAAGGGAGCAGCTGCCCCAGACGAGCAGGTGAGTGGCAGCTCTCTTAAGGGGTGATCGCTCCCACAGCTCTGTTACATGGCCCGTGGCTACAGACATAAGGACTTGAGCTGCAACAACAACCTCCAGGGACATGTTTTTTAAGCTTCCTTGAAGTCATTTTTGTTCTCAGCCTGCCACAGCCTTTGCCAAGAGATGATACTCTGCTGTTGTTGTTGATGTTGCTGCTGTCACCAGACCCAGGCTGTCCATCCATCCATACTGCCACGTGAGCCCGTTTTCTGGCTCTAATCTAGATTTTCAAAGTACTGAAGAGGGTTATTACTATATAATGCACTCAACCTAATCATAGGAACATGGTAGAGCTGGAGATGGGTTGACAGAACTTCCCCAGGGGAAAGTCACCTACTTGGACCTGGCCTTACAAGCAAGGAGTGATATTTATTCACTCTATTACAAGCCAAGAATAAGCTGCATGGAGCACATCCAAGATGACCTGCTTCACTACTGAAGAAAATGCACCAAATCAAACTGATGCTCATGCCTCTGCTCTCAACCGTTAGCAGGAATTAGTATTTCTCATGCAACCTCCTCCTGGCATTTTATCTTCATACACCAGCACTGGCTGGTGAGCTGATCCTGCTAGCTGGGCTGAAGGTTGTGTCCCCAGCTTGTTTTACACTAGAGGAATGCTCTGCTGCAAATGTGGGAAGCGGGGACCGCTGCCTAATGGCAGAGTGAACTAGCCAAATGAGGCAGATGATAGGCAGTACACCGCAACGCCTGCTCTTTGACTTTCCTTCACTTTTTCATGACCATCATTGCAACACTTTCCCTCCCCAAGCATCCCATGTTGCATCCAGGTGAGCAGCCCCAGAGGCGAGTCCCACATATTGGAGGAAAGCAGGCAGTATGCTTTGTAACTTACACCTCTGATTTTGTTACAGGAGATAAAAGTGCTTTCATTGCCCTACTCTCAGTAGTCTGGCACCTGGCTTTCTTGCCTGTTGTTTTCACCAAACACATTTTTTTGGTGTGCTGGATCTCACACACATCAAAGCATAAAGACTGTTAAAGTGTATTTCACAAAATATGCTTTTCCTACTGCTCACAAAAAAAATGGGGAGGGGTTACTGTTGTCCTGGCACATAATAAAAATGTCAATTTTTTTCCCCCCAAAAATGCAAACCAAATTTGTTTTTGAGTCAACCCTCCTTTCTGAATATCAAAAGCCTTCCTCTTCCCAAAAGAAATTCAAGGCCACTAAACCCTAGTATATTTTAAGGTGGAAATAATGTTTCCCACGAGGACTGGAAAGCTGGTCACAAGGCACACATCCCTTCTTCCTTCTGGGCTACTTACAGGCCTATGTACAACATACATTTTAGGTGCAGGTAGCCAGAAGGCTACACTGCGTACCACATCTTCATGGACATGGCTGTGACAACGGGGGTAGACTGGGCGGGCAGTCTCTGAGCATTTCTAAGTTGCAGAAGGCTTGAGTCCATGTAAGAGTGCCTGAGGTAAGGATCTCACCAATGCATTGCATCTGTGTGAAGCAGAGCCCTTAAATGTGATTTAATTTCAAATCCAGGATTAAATATTGTCTTTCTGCCCCTTTCATACAAGCATATTTCTATTTTTCTGTATGTGTGGAGAGAGAGGGAGGGCAGGGAGGGAGAGGGGGAGAGAGACAGACAGACAGACAGATAAAAATCCACAAGGTTGCCTTTCTTTATAGTAAGACACACTATTCAACTTAGGGCATACATAAATGTATCCAGGGATGCCTGACTATACCAGCCTCCAGAGAAATATATATGTATTCACACATACACTCACACATGGGCTACGTGTAATATTATAGGAAGCTTAGTTTGAAACTTCCTCTGTTTGTTTCATAAGTGCCTCAGCAGAATTGCATAAAAAATCACAATACAAGGATAGAAAGGGTGGGGGAGTCATTTTTTATAACATACAGTAGTACAAGTAGCTGATAACAGCAAAAATAAGTGATTGCCTCAGAAATTGGAAATCTCTATAGCTGAATGGTGCATTTTCTCCCTTTTGACCTCAAGAGCATTCAGGAGTAAAAGGTGATTGTCCTACTTTGCTGTCTCATTCAGATCTGGTGCTGCAGCTGAATTTGAGCACCAAACGTGCACTCAAGGACGTGTTTTTCTCCCATTTCTGCTCTTGTTGCAGACATTCACAGGGTAACAAATATTAAAAAAAAGGATGCTAAAATTAAATTCCCAGAGGAAGGCATTTTTCAAAGATTTCTCATCATTGACAATAATTTTGTCTAGTAATATTCAGGAAAAAAAACTCTGAAGCCTTTCAGCTGGTACCTGATTGCCATGAATGCTCAAATTAAGGAAGCATGGAACTGAAGGGTGCATTATCAATAGTTATCATGTTAACAGATATGATTGCTGAGGGATGCAGCTGATAGCCTTGCAAATATTGAGTAAAACCCCCCCCCCCCCTTTTTTTTTTATGTTTTGTTTGGCACAGCTATCACTCTCGTTTTTCTGAACAGATTTCAGAGCAAAGTGGTCTCTGTGACGTTGCCATGGTGTAATAAGGCCAACGTAGCTCCAACAGATCAAGATGCCTCCCACAGCACATCTTGCTATTGTGCACCTAATACCCTTAGTAATGCCTGATCCACCACAAGAGAGCTGCCTACTAGATGATATCTGTTATAAATGCTGCTTATATCCCATGCTAAGCCTGGTATAGGATTTGGGTCTGTCCTCCCACTTCGCAATGTCACAAGAATGTAGGTAATGAATGTGGAAGGGATGGGAACGTGCCCCTTGGCCTGTGTGAAGGGGCAACGCAAACAGCAGCGCTCAGGTAACTAGGAATGAAAAGCAAGATCAGCTTCACATTTTGGTAGACGTGCAATGAACTGAGTCTGTTCATTAGCCTCTAAAGGGACTCTTGATGATTGTGCAAGATCTGAACTTAATGAGATAAATCCCACCCTTGGGAAGTCCAAAGCTTTGTCTGGATTGCCATCGTTTAGTCTTATGACTTGGAGGGTTTGTGCTGCAAGTGTAGCATACTCTTCTCTAGCACATGGTTCCTCACGTTCTGCCCTGGGTGCTCCACCTGCGAATGGTATATCCCCCCAAAATCTGTCCAAATAATTTGTTTTATAGAGCATCAAAGTGCCATTTACAGACACGCTGTGAGTTCTGCTATTGATAGGATCTTATTCTCAAGAGTCATTTTAAGATACAGCTAAACATATTTTTTCGCTTTCCCAAACAACATACACTTAAGAAAATAATAATTCCTCCCCAGTTCTGAAGTGTGATAGCACAAATCGGAACAATGCAAACTGAACTCATTTCATTAGGAAGATGAGCCATATTCATCTCTCTTTTTTCAGTACGCTGAATGACTTTAGCACAGCAGAAAGGTACTCTTCTCCCTCCTTCCTCCTCTCCAGTCACCAAGTATTCAACAGACTTGCAGCTAGATCAAAGGCAGCCAGACGATTCAAAGATTTATAGTATTACTTAGTAAGGGCAAGTGCGAAAGTCAAATGGTAACTTCCCAAGAGAGACTTATTACTCTGAACTGCAGCTAATACAATTCACTGACAGAGAGTTATGAAGACGCTAGTTCACACCAGGGCAAAGGAAAACTGCCACATGGAGACTCTTATGTTGCTACCAAACCCCTTTAGCACACTGCCGGTAAGTTACTGTTCAGAAATACCGCTGTTTCAGGCACCCATGGACCCCAGTAAAGTCCCCCTGATGTTTCTAGGAAACTGCATTTTCCACTGTATTTTGTTCAATGGCATTGTGTTTTCACAACTTGAGCAGCAGAGCTCAAGTGGAGAGCTCTGGCATCACATGGCCATTTTACCCCCTCCAAAGCCCTTATGCCGTTTCACTGCTCACACCTCCATCTAATCACCACAGAGACAAACTTACTCTGTTTCTGTGAAGCCGATGTAGCTCTGTGGCATTTCTCTTCATTGCACCATGGCTGGAGCCACCCTGAGCGCATCTGCAGTCAGTAAATGGCCTGCTCAAGCCTTTCCTCAAACTGCTGGTGGACACACTGGCCGTATGCAGGGCTGCACCCAGAGGTGGCCTGGGGCTGTGCTCCAAGGAGGAGACATGTGCCTCATTCCCCATTGTTCATCAGCTATCCCTGGGGCACAGCATCCCTGCAACCACGTCTGAGACTGCTTCTCCCTTCTTGGTCAGTTCCAACCAAAGGATGGATGGTCATCCCGGCTCAGCTTGGCCTTCCTTTTAGTTAGCAAAACAGGAAACTCCCGCCTTTTTCTATTTCAGTTTCATGATTTTTTTTTTTTTCCAACGGGCCAACTGGGGAGGGCAATAACAGGGAAAGGTTGAACATTTGTTTTCATTTAATGAGTTTTGCACTTGCCCTGAGAGGCTGCTCAGGAGAAAAATTGTTGCAAGCTTTAATTCATAGAGCAGTGATGAAGGAAGTTATGGAGGGCGGGGGGGGGGGGGAAATAATTCTGTTGGAGCCTTTCTTCCACTTGCAGAAATAAAATTTATTGAGGCCATGGGAATGGCCATTGTCTTCTGGGAGCTTTAATTCTCTGCAGTACCAGTCAGTCCTGGGAAGACTAATAGCTGAAGGGGTCCTCCACAGATCACCTCATTACCCTCCAAAGACAATCAAGGGAATAAGAACCTCTGGAGGAGTGTGAGCCACCATTTCTGGGGAGACCTGGGGAGTTTCACTTCCCTGCCATGCGGGTTTTCTATTTTCTTACAATAAAAAATAAAAAAGCTGGATTTGCAGAGACCTCCCTGTAGTTTTCTTCCACAAGAACTGCAGATGCTCCTCTCAGCACAAACCCACTTTGGTCCATGTACATGCCTCCTCATTTACTCTAGCCAAACTCCACCACCAGACTTCCTGCTGTGTATCAAATCCTGCCTGCTCAAGCTTAGAGCAGTGATTTTTACACACAGCAATGAGGCAAAAAAAAAAAAAGAGACTTATCACTGAATATGTTTGCTCTAGCCCTGTCTCCCTGGATAACAGCTATGCAAAACATACCTATTTATTCCCTGTTGCTGCTATACAATCTTTACCCTACTTCACGTTTTTCCTGAAAGAGTGAGTCACAAAGATGGCACCTCCTATTCATTCCCAAATTCCCCCACAAATGATACCCCATTTTCTGAAGCAGAAGCAGATTTCCGCTTTGGCAAACCAGCCAATTTTAGCATCCCCTGAGGCGATGGTTTGCATCCGTGCAGAGAGCCAGCACAAGAACAAAGGGGCCCCTTATGCCTTCAGAAGGGACTTGAGAAGGACTTGAGCTCTTGGAGGAAAAAGCTGTTGGAGATAAGTGCTGGGACTTTTTCCCCACATCTGAGACATCAAGCTTGAATCCCATCTCACAAGTCCTTTCGCCAGAGGAAAGGAATTAGCCCTGAGGAGCTTGGTTAAGGAAATCCTTACATTTAATCCTGACCTTACTGAGCAGGGCTAGGCCATAAGTGAAGACCTTTCAATTAGCATGTCATTAATGGATTGGGTGACACTGATAAAGGGAGGACCAAGGACTTTTTGTGTGGTCTTCTGAGGTGAGCTGGGTTGTTTTACAGACAGGAACAGAGTCACAGCGAGACGAAGCCCCATATCTGTGACATTAATGCTGAAAGACAGAAGCATGTCACAGGGACATTCATACAGCAAGGGTAACCTTGCAGAAGGAAAGACAGTAAAATGGAAAAAATAAATGAATGTTCAAAGAACAAGCAAAAATTAAGGATTAGTTTGTAAGCACCAGGTTGTATACCATTTTTTCTGTTAAACACTCAGCAGTGACTTCTCAATGTGACCTCAGCCGAAGACATACATTGCAAAACACAGGCAGGATTACTAATTTTTCAGAAGCTTCTCTTCATGACAGGTTAAGCCATAATTTTGCTGTAACTCATTCCATCGCTGAAGTTGCTGACATTTATGACTGTGCTTTGAAACATTGATATACCCAAGGATTTCGCAACATTAGCTTTGACATGGTAAATTAGTCCATCGGCTCCTTCCAAAGCGAATTTGCGATGCGGTGGATGAGGACATGGCAGCTGAGGGCTGTGTGCCATCAACACAAGACCTGCCCTCCAAAT
>NW_010972881.1:0-586 GCF_000737465.1 Haliaeetus leucocephalus
CCCTGTCCCCTCCCGTCCCCTTACCTGCCCCTCTCCCGGTGGGTACACTGTCCACTTGAGGTCGGTGGTCTCCAGCCGCGTGTTCAGCAGCGTCTCTGGGGGGGGAGAGAGGGGTGAGGGGGTCCTGGATGCCTGGGTCCCCCCTGCAGTGACACCCCCCCATCCCCGCATGCCTGGGTCCCCTCAGGGCAGGGAGGGGAGTCCAAGACCCTCCTCCCTATCCCGAGGGGTCCCAGGGGTCTGGACCCCACATCCCCCACCCTGAGGGTTCCCATGCATTCGGGACCCACACCCCGAGGGTCCCAGGCATTCGGGACCCACATCCCAAGGGTCCCAGGCATTCGGGACCCACACCCCGAGGGTCCCAGGCATTCGGGACCCACATCCCAAGGGTCCCAGGCATTTGGGACCCACACCCCCCATCCCGAGGGGACCCAGGGGTCTGGGCCCCACACCCCCCATCCCGAGGGTCCGGTCACTCACCCTCCTCAGCGAAGCCCAGCGCGACCCACAGCCAGAGCAGCCACAGCCCCATAGCAGCCCTGGGGGACCCCGGCGTCCGGCTGCCCCGGCTCTGCCCCACAGC
>NW_010972881.1:3288-4551 GCF_000737465.1 Haliaeetus leucocephalus
CCCCACCCCCCCCCCCCGGAGCACCATGGGGGACAGCGACGACGAGTACGACCGGCGCCGGCGCGACAAGTTCCGGCGGGAACGCAGCGACTACGACCGCTCGCGGGAGAGGGACGACCGCCGCCGCGACGACTGGAGCGATCGGTAAGGTTTTGGGGGGGGGGGGGGGGAGGCCCCAACCTGCCTCGGGGGGTCCCCAACCCTGTCATGCCCCCCTCCCCACCGCAGGGACTGGGACCGCGGGCGGGAACGCCGGAGCCGGGGCGAGTACCGGGATTACGACCGGACGCGCCGGGAACGCTTCTCGCCCCCCCGCCATGAGCTCAGTCCCCCCCAGAAACGCTTGCGCCGTGACTGGTGAGTAACCCCCCCACGCACACTTTTCGCACCCCTAAACCGCAACGCAGACCCCCCCCAAACCTCGTTTTTTCTTGCTGTCCGTCGCCCCCCAGGGATGAGCACAGCGGTGACCCTTACCACAGCGGCTACGACATGCCCTACAGCGGGGGGGGCGCCGGCCCCACCTACGGTCCCCCCCAACCCTGGGGGCACCCCGAAATGCACGTCATGCAGCACCACATTCTCCCTATCCAGGCCAGGTAAGGACTCTGACCCCTGATTTCATTCCCCACCAGCACCCCAAAACCCACTTGATCCCCCCTCAAGTCTTTTCCTGTTCACCCCCAGGGTCCTGAGCCCCCAGATCGGCCGCCCACCCCCTTTCAGTGCAGCATGAGGGTCCTGTTTACTGCCCTGGCCCTTTCTCTATTTGCTGCCCCCTGAGACAACCCCCGGATTTGGGGGGGGAGGGCCAGCTTCGCCTGCAGCACCCAGTCCCCTTCGCGGCCCCACCCACCCCCAAGCTACCCCACAGCACCCCTGAGACAGCCCGTAATGGTCTGAAATGTCCTTGTAATGGTCCAAAATAACTCTGTAATGGCCCAAACCACCCCGTAACTACCTCAAACCACCCCATAACAGCCCTGAGCTGCCCTGTAATGGCTCAAATCACCCGGTAATGGCCCCAAAGCACTCTGTAACTGCCCTGAACTGCCCAATAATGGCCCCAGGCTGCTTCATAAGTGCTTCAGCTGCCCTGTAAGGGAGCCATAACAGCCCCAAGTCTCCTGTTAAGAGCCCAAGACCTCCAGTAACGGCCCCGAGCCACCCTGTCATGACCTGAACTGCCCGGTAAGGGCTCCAGGCTGCCCCCAAAGGCCCCCCCCCCCCCCCCCCCAACCCCCCGCAGCCCCCCTAAGAGCC
>NW_010972881.1:4561-6239 GCF_000737465.1 Haliaeetus leucocephalus
CCCGGCCCCCCCCAAAGGCCCCCCCCCCCCCCCCAAAAGCTCTGAGCTGCCCTATAAGGGCTTCAGTTGGCTTGTTATGGTCCCCAGCTGCTTCATAACGGCCCAAATCACCCCATAATGACCCCGAGCCACTCAGTAACAGCCTGAACCACCCATAACGGCCTTGAGTCACCCTGTAACGGTTCAGACTGCACCCTAATGGCAGTGCCTCACCCTGGAACAGCCCAACCCACCCTGTAATGACCCTGAGCTGGCTGGGAAGAGCCCAAACCCACCCCATAATAGCCACAGGCCACTCGGGAACAGCCCAAACCGCCCCATAACGGCCCCGAGCTGCCCTTTGAGGGCCTCAATTAGTCTGTAATATCTGAAAATCACTCTATTATGTCTTCAAACCACTCTGTAATGTTTTCGAGTTGCTCAATAGTAGTTTAAAGGGCACCATAAAGACCCCAAGCTGCCCAGTAATGACCCAAACCCACCCTGTAAAGGCCCTGAACAGCCCTTTAAGTGCCTCAACTGCCCCGTAGCGGCCCCAAACCCCCCTGTTATGGTCCTGAGCCATCCACTAACAACCTAAAATGCCCCGTAAGGGCCCCAAACCGGCCTGTGAGAGCCCAAACCGGCCTGTGAGAGCCCAAACCTCCCTGTAAGTAAGTACCCTGCAGTGTCCCCAAATCGTCTCCGTTTCGGGGATACCGACTCTGGTCTGTCCCCCCAAGCAGATTGGGGAACATCGCGGAGGTGGACCTGGGGATGGCTCCCCCGGTGATGAAGAGCTTCAAGGAATTCCTGCTGTCGTTGGATGATGCGGTGGACGAGACGGAGGCCGTTAAGCGTTATAATGACTACAAGCTTGATTTCCGCCGTCAGCAGATGCAGGATTTCTTCCTGGCGCATAAAGACGAGGAGTGGTACGTTGGAGGGAGTCCCCCCCCCCAAAGAAAGCCCCCACCAAAAAAGGTCCCGCCGCCACCCCACTGCGGCCAACCCCGTTAAACCAGTGGGCTTTTGGGATGGGGAGGGGGGGACCCATCTGCCCCCCATGGTTTGATTTGGGGGGGACCCCACGGAAAGGGGGAGGGCGGGATGTGGGGGGGCTCGAGCGGCCCCTCGCGTACCCGCGCGCGCGCGGACGTTAACCATTCCCTTTTCTCCCCTCCTCCGAAGCGCCCGCCGCGAGCGAGGTTTTCCCTCCGGACGTCCGCCAGCCTGGAGAGCCCTTTAACCCCCATGTCTCCGGCGGCCGGGCTCGTTAACACCCGTTTCTTAACGAACCCCCCCTTCCCGATTTGGGGGGGCTGCGGGCAGACAGCGAGGGCTCAGGGTCGCGCACAATGCGACCGGTAGCGAGCAACAGTCGCAGGAAGCAGGCAGGGCGCCCCAGCGAGGGCCCGCGCGCGTTTGTTGTTTTATTTTTCGGCCCCCGTGGAGGCCGAGAAGTGGGGAGACCCTCCTACTCCCCCCATTTTTATGCTTTTCGGCCTTTTTTTTTTTTTCCTATTTTTTAGCGTTTTTTTTGTGGTGGCTTTTTTTTTTCCACTACTTCCCTTTACGTAGCGACGCTTAAAAAACAAAATCGTAGTAATTATAATAATTAGCAAATCGCCGAAGCGGGGGCCTGGCCGGACGGCGACGCTCGTGGCAAGCGTATGTATGACCCACTGCAACCCCCCCC
>NW_010972881.1:6435-8748 GCF_000737465.1 Haliaeetus leucocephalus
GGTCCCTGCAACCCAGTTGGGGTATGCAGGACGTCCTCACGCCCTGCTTGGGGGGCACAAGGGTCCCTGCACCCCACCTGGGGCAGGTACGAAGATCCTGCACCCCAACTGGGACAGACGAGGGGTCCCCACACCCCGTTTGGGGGACACAGGAGTCTTTGCACCGCAATCGGGGCAAATAAGGGGTCCCTGCGCCCCAGTTGGGGAGCACAGGGGTCCCTGCACCCCAACTGGGGCAGACAGGGAGTTCCCACACCCTGGTTTGGGGATATGGGGGTCCTCGTGGCCCAAATGGGCTAGATATGGGGGTCTCTGCACCCCAGCTGGGGCAGACAGGGGGTCCTTGTACCCCAGATGGCGGACACAGGGGTTCCTGCACCCCACCGAGGAGGAAACGGGGCTCCCCACACCCCGGTTGTGGGAAGTGGGGGTACCCCCACCCCATTTGGAACAAATAGGGCTCCCCCCACCCTGGCCGGGGCACACAGGGGTCCTTGTACCCTGACCGGGGGAAGTAGGGGGTGTGGAGGGGGCAAAGTGGGGTCCCCCCGTTTCCCCTGGCTGGGGAGAAAGGGCGGTCCCCCCACCCTGACCAAGAAAAATGGGGAGGGGGGGTTGTCCCTGTACCCCGGTCAGGGAAATTGGGCATTTCTGCTCCCCAGTTGAGGCAGACGGGGTCCCCTCCACCCCGACCAAGGGGAATGGGGGTCCCCACTCCCCAGTTGGAGCAGATGAGGTCCCCATACCCCAGCCAGGGGCAGTGGGGGGAGTCCCTGTACCCCTGCCAGAGAAAATGGGGGTCCTTGCACCCCAGTTACGACAGACAGGATACTCCATGCCCCAGGCACAAAAAACGCGTATTCCTATCTGCTAGAAACAAGGGTCCCCCCACCCCAGATGTCTAGATGGGGGGGTTCCCCACTTCTCCCCGCCAACGCAGAAAAGTAGAAGGGGCTGGGGGAGCGATGGGGGGGGGGTATCCCCTCTCCCCTGCCACAGCGGGACCCCCGGCTGGGGCAGGGCTGTACCCCCAATCCCTGACACCCCCCATTTTCCATCCCCCTCCCTCCCCCATGTCATTCCCCATTCCAAAAAACCAGGTTCCGCTCCAAGTACCACCCAGATGAGGCGGGGAAGCGGAAGCAGGAGGCGCAGGCGGCCCTGAGGAACCGCCTCAACGTCTTCCTCTACCTCTCGGACAACGGCTGGTTCGACAATCTCCTCCTCGACATCGATCGTGCCCCCGCCATCATCAAGACCCTTGATGCTGGTAGGTACCCCCCCTTGCCTGTGCCAAAACTTCCCTTGGTTCCTTGTTTCTGGTGGCATCTCTTTTTCTGATCTCCTTTTCTGTTATTTTTCTTTATTTAGCGGTGATTAAGATGGAGGGGGGTACAGAGAACGACCTGCGCATCCTGGAGCAGGAGGAGGAGGAGGAGCGGCAGGAGAAGGTCGAAGCAGCCAAAAAGGAGGAACCGCGACCCCCTGATGCTGACCGCAAAGCCCCCGAGCGTGAGGAGAAGGAGGAGGGGAAGAAGGTGATGCCACCCCCCGGGGTCTTTCTTGGGGTCTCCTTGGGCCCATGGGGTCTCTTCTGGGGTCCCCATGGTCTCCCTAGGGTTCCTTCGGGTCCATGGGGTCTGTCCTGGGGTCACCAAGGGCTTCCTTTGGCTCCTAAGGTGTCCCCCTGGGGTCCCCCTTGTTCTATGGGGTCTCTCTTGGGGTCCCCTGGGGCTTGTAGGGTCTCCCCTGGGGTCTCCGTGTCTCCCCTGGTCTCTCTTGAGCTTCCCCAGCCCTTTGGGGTGTGTCCCCCCACCCCGTGGTCTCCCCGTGGCGTCCCCTTGGTCTGTAGGGGTCGCTCCTGGGGTTCCCCCAGCCTCTTGGGGTGCCCCCCCAGCCCCGGGGGTCCCCCAGCCCCCTGGTGACACCACCTCCACCCCCCCCCCAGGGCGAGGGGGAGGCGCCGGGTGAGGAGAAGGCCAAGAAGGGGCCGGAGGAAGAGGAGGAGAAGGAGAAGGGACGGAAGGAGGAGGAAGGCGACAAGGAGAGCAAGAAGGTGAGCTGGCCACGCCCCCTCGGACAAGCCCCACCCCTTCGGTAGGCTCCGCCTCCCTGACAGCAGCCCCCAGGATTGCCCTGCTGGTTGTGTGCAAGCCCCGCCCCCGTCTGGCAAGCTCCGCCCCACCAGACAGGCACCGCCCCTTGCCAATAAGCCCCATGAGTCGTGATCAGCCCCTCCCTGTCTGCTAGGCTCCTCCCCTTGCAACAAGCCAGTGTCCTTCCCACCAACCCCCGCCCCCTTTGCAGCAAGCC
>NW_010972881.1:8770-9611 GCF_000737465.1 Haliaeetus leucocephalus
TCACTGAGGTGTTTGGGAGTCCCTTGGGGGACACTGAGGGTCACTGAAGGTCCTAGGGGGGCTCAATGGGAACTTGGGTGTCCCAGGGAGGGGACACAGAGGGTCGTGGGGAGGTATCGGGCTTTTCTGGGGGCTCGGAGGGGGCTCTGGGGACTCTGGAGGCATAAAGCTCTCGCCCAATGGGTGCTGGGGGGCTTGCGGGGGGCCGAGCTTGGCCCTGACCTCCCCCCTCCCCAACCTTTGCACACCACCAGAGGAGAAAGGGAAGGAGGAGAAGGGGCGCGAGGAAGAGGGGGGTCCGGTGGCACCGAAGGCCAAGGAGAAGGAAGGGGGGGACCCCAAACCCCGGCCGCTCCACAAAACCTGCTCCCTCTTCATGCGCAACATCGCCCCCAACATCTCCCAGGCAGAGATCGTGGCGGTGAGCAGCTGGGGGGGGGTTAAGGGGGGTGTGCAGACCCCCCAAAATACCCGCAACACGCTCCTAACTGCCTTCCCCCCGCCCAGCTCTGCAAGCGTTACCCCGGCTTCATGCGTGTGGCTCTGTCGGACCCCCAACCCGAGAGGAGGTGAGTGCTGGCCTCACCCCAGAGGAGATTTGAGGACCCCCAGGGGGTCATGGGGACCTCCCTGCATCGTGCATGTGTTGTCTCCAGCCACCCAAAGTGGGGGGGGCTGATGTCACGTCTCCCTCAGGTTTTTCCGTCGGGGTTGGGTCACCTTCGACCGCAGTGTCAACATCAAGGAGATCTGCTGGAGCCTCCAGAATATTCGGGTGAGGGGATTGGGGGAGCTTTTGGGGGGCCCTGGGGCAGATTCTGGGGGGCTGAGGGGGGTCTGG
>NW_010972881.1:9651-11458 GCF_000737465.1 Haliaeetus leucocephalus
GGGTCGGGGGGTGTCTTGGGGGAGGGGAGTAGGAGTGGTTGCAGGGCTGAGTTGATAGTCTCACGGGGTGGATTTGGGGGATCGCTGTGGGGAGGTTATGGGGCAGCTTGGGGGGGTGGGGGGGAGGTGGGAGCTCCGGGAGCAGTTTTGGGGTGCAGGGTGGATATGGGGGCAGTCAGATGTTATGGGGTCTGAGGTGCAGCTGACTGCAGGAGGTGGTTTGGGGGGTGTTTAGGGGCTCAGGGGTGCAGGGAGTGTGTGGGGGATTTGGGGGTTCAGGAAGGGTTGGAGCTACGGTGGGGCTTGTTTGGGGGAGCTGACTCCCCGCTTTTGTCCCCCCCAGCTGCGTGACTGCGAACTGAGCCCGGGGGTGAACCGGGACCTGACACGGCGGGTGCGCAACGTCAGTGGCATCACCCAGCACCGCCCCATTGTCCGCAATGATATCAAGCTGGCCGCCCGCCTGGTCCACGCCCTCGACGGCCGTGCCCAGCTTTGGGGGGCTCCCACCCCCACCCCGGGAGGGGGAGCAGCTCTGGGAGGGGGAGACGCGCCCCCCAACCCCGATGGGGATGGGGACCCCGCTGCCGCTGCTGCGGCGGCTGCCGCTGGGGTGAGTGGGGTGCTGGGAGTGGGGCGCAGGCGTGTCCTCTGGTGGGGTCTGTCACCTGTGTTGTGGCCCGTCGGTGTTGTCGTCCCCCCCCCGTCCCCTTGTGGTCCCCACATGGTCCGCGCAGCCCTTGCCGCCCCCTCATGGTCCCCACTGTCTTCTCATGGTCCCCAGGACCTTCTTGTGGTCCCTGGTGGTCCCCAGAGTTGTCCCCTGGTGGTCCCCAGAGTTGTCCCCTGGTGGTCCCCAAATCCTTCTCGTTTGTCCCAGGACCTCCTCGTGGTCCCTGGTGTGGTCCGAAGTCATTTTCATGGTCCTCCTCGTGGTCCCCAAGACATTCTCATGGTCCCTAGGACCTTCTCATGGTCCTTCTCGTGGTCCCCAAGTCGTCCTCGTGGGCCCTGGTGGTCCCCAAGACATTCTCATGGTCCCTAGGACCTTCTCATGGTCCTTCTCGTGGTCCCCAAGACATTCTCATGGTCCCTAGGACCTTCTCGTGGTGCCCCCGTCCTCCTGGGTCCCTCACAGTCCCCCCCGCGCAGGCGGTGCCGTCGCAGAACCCGGTGCTGAAGCACATCACGGATTACCTGATCGAGGAAGTGAGCGCGGAGGAGGAGGAGCTGCTGGGGCGCGGTGGGGGGGACACCGAGGAGGGGCCCCGCGAGGCCAACCCCACTGAGGTCACCGTCGAGAGGGACGAGAAGCTCCTCAAGGTGGGACGCGGGGGCGGGGGGAGCTTGGCCGGGACCCCCTGGCTGTCCCCAATCGTCCCCGTGTGTGTGTGTCCCGTCCTCCATCCCTGCGCCGTCTCCCCCTGATGTCCCCCCGTCCCTGCTCCATGTCTCCTCTGTGCCCCCAATGTCCCTGTGTCCCCACTGATGTTTGTCCGTCCCCCCCCGATGCCCCCCTGCGTCCCCAGGTGCTGGACCGGCTCCTGCTCTACCTGCGCATCGTCCACTCAGTCGACTACTACAACACCTCTGAGTACATCAACGAGGACGAGATGCCCAACCGCTGCGGCATCGTCCACGTGCGGGGGCCCCTGCCCCCCAACCGCGTCTCCCATGGAGAGGGTAGGTCCCGGGGACCCCCCCCACCCCCCTCACCCCAACCCTGGCTCTCGGGGTGAGGTCCTGGCAGGAGTTGCAGGGTCCCCAAACATTGGGCTTCTCCCCTTAAACCCTCGGGTCTCCCCCC
>NW_010972882.1:0-3193 GCF_000737465.1 Haliaeetus leucocephalus
AAAATCTGTCTTGACATAGTGAAACGTGAACTGTCTGTGGAGCACCGATAGAGGTGTGGAAACTGAAAGGCCTCAAAGTTTTTGTAAAATAGTGCAGAGATGTGATAAGGACTGGCAATAGGAAGGAAAGGACTGGAATAAGGAATATGGGGATTTAAGTGTAGAAAAGAATCCGTGTTTTAAGGTGCTGTGTTATGTTCAGGTGATAAGTGTATGGAAAACTACTTTCCAGCTGATGAGCTATGAAAGTCTGTATTGCTTGTCATGTGGAAACATCAACAGTACATTTTCTGGAAGAGTTTGAGAGTGAAGGTAGTTAAGAACCTAGTATTCCTTAAAGTTCAAAATAAACACGCAGGAAGTGAACGAGACACAAATGATGCCCGAAATCTACTAGAAGACAATTGGCAATAAATAATGAGGTACAAAATCAAGAGCAAGGACAAATGGAAACTCATACCTCTTACTGCAGCGCTAATTGAAATACGCTTTTTCTCGGATTGCATCTTACTACAGACTTACATATCTGAGTAGACTTGAACTCGGTGTATTGTTTTTTTTTCCTGTTATTGACCTTATCAGTACCCCTGTGTCACTTTTTGTTGGTGATCTCATAGGCATTCGAAAAGTAAAGGGATTCTCCTTTTGCTCTGCTGTGAGATCAAAAACTGTCCTGAGTGGCATTTTTTGAAGGAAAAGAGCTACAGGAGCTGTATAGGAGATTACTTGCGGCATACTGATGAAACTTCTGTCAATCTCAAAAAGCACATCTCAGTTATGGCTGACATGAGTCTGTTTTTGCATTTTTTTCTTTATTTACAGTGAAGAATGCGAGACCTATCAGCTCAGGTAACGAGCAGTCTGCTGCAGTTTCCAGAGGTGACTACTCAGGCACTTGGGGAAGATGAGATAACCCTAGGTTCTGTGCTGAGCGGGAAGTTTTCTGGAGGTGAGCATTCTGCTTTAAATTTGGTCTCGGTCTGAAGTTCTTATTGCCTGGAGGTTACCTGAAGCACAGGGTCACAGTATCGACTGTGTCAGGCTGGTGCTGTTAAGATGCATCAGGTTTCGAGAGAACAGGAAGGAAGTTTTAACTATTACAAATGCTAATAGTAAACCCTTAAAACTAGTATAGTTAAACTTTGAAATTACAGCAACCTTCACCAGTCTTGTGCTATTAAAATAATTTAGTTAAGCATGCTGAGTCAGCGGGCCTTCCTCAATGTCGTGCTCACTCAATTTTTAATTAAATAAAAGGCAGTTTTCAAAAAAGTAACAGTGTTGTTTTGGGCCCTATTTATTTGTACCAGCTCAAGCTCTACGACCATCATAACACCACATGCCGAACTAGTTCTTCTTCTACAACGTTACAGAGGCGCGCCCCTCCCCCCCCCGCTTTTTCTTTTCCTAGTCTGAATACAAACAGCAAAGGAAGAGGATAACACTGTTAAGCGCTGCAGCCATATTTCCGACGTATTTAACAGGGTGCAGATGAGTACCCAGGGAGAGCTGCTGAAAGTGGCTAAGCAGATTAGGTAGTTGACTTCCTAGGGGATCCGCAAGTAGAGCTAGCTGGGTGCCTATCTGGTTGTCTAGGCTCTGTTAGACCAGGTGGAATCCATCTACCTGACTGAAAGTGCAGTAATTGAGTTAATACTTCCTCCGAGTTTGTTCAGTGAAACAAAATGTGTTAAATTCTTTCTGTCGTCAGCCCGTGTAAAAGATTAGATTTACTCATGCAGTGCCCATTTGACGATAATTTCTTGCTGCCGTCCAAATCCCTGCCCCAAGTAGGCGTGTGTCAAGTAAAATTAATAAACTAGAAATGAATTGGTTTAGATTTGTTATCTTTGAAGTGTGCTTTAAGACTCGTATTCCCGTGTGTATTTAGACGATTTCTAGCCAAAACAAGCCGAATATGGGATGAAGACTCTAGATCGATATGTTGTCATCTTCATCCCAAACAGTCAAAATCCTTCGGTGCGGGAATGACAAGTAGAAATGCAAAAGAATAAGGTTGTTGATATTGAGAGGTGGTGCTGGAGGATCTCCATGGGTGATTTTGAATAATTGACCACAACTAGGGAAGTCGGTCTTCCCTTTTGGGTACTTTTATTGAAGGAAAGGGGCAGTGGCTGTGATTTTTCAGTTGTTTTCAGTCTTGTATTGGAAATTTGCTTTAGTCAGCTTTCTTTTCTCTTACAGGGAGAAATGGCTTGGCATGGTTGGCGTGTGGTCCTCAACTGGAGGTAGTGAGCTCTGTGACGGGAGAGCGGCGCTCTGCTTACCGTTTCCGTGGAGTAAAGAAACAGCCTCCCACCATTCGTGTGGTAAAGGATTTTTCCTGGCAGAAGAGAACGGGACTGCTGGTTGGGTTGGAAGAAGCAGAGGGAAGTGTTCTCTGTCTGTACGACCTTGGAATATCGAGAGTGGTTAAAGCAGTTGTTCTCCCAGGAAGGTACGTCCACTTTAATCAGAGGAACGAAGCTTTTGCGTTGTCAGGTGCTGCGTAATCCTGTTTCAGGAGAAGCTTTGGAGCGTCGCTTTGTAGGCGGTATTTTTTCTATCTTGCATTAGTGCAGACTGTCACTTCGGAGTATCCAGTCAAGAGAGCCCTGGTGCAAACTCTTGGGCTTAACGGTACCGTTATCTTTTGAGCTTACTGATCGTAAAACAAGTTTTCTGGGTTTATGGTAGAGCACATAGTTACCTAATTCTCCACTGCCACAAAAAGGCATTGAGAACTATCTTTTATTGGCCAGAGTGAAAAAGAAAAAAAACCCCCGCTGTTCCCAGTGTCTGTAACGTACATTTCGGAAATGCTTGGTTTCTATATACGTTAGAAATACTGTCTTTAAAATATCTGAAACTTCCGTAGTTGTGCTGTAAATGACTTAGACACATTCCCCTGAATCTCAGACTAGCAAGCAGGTGGCTTTAGAGCAGAACAGATTTTTATGTTGACTTAGGGTAGGAAAGAAGAGCCGTTAGGGAGTTACCTGACGGATTGTTGAAAGATTGACTTTCAACCTGCAGTCCTTGAATCTCTGCTTATTGAATATTGTGTTTGTGTAGATGGGAGAGGCTGGTGGAATGTTACTCATTTTTTTCTGTCTTCTATAAGCCAGGAAGTCCGATGATGTAATGTCCCCTAGTCTCATTATCTTAATGTGAACAAGAATCAGTGCAAGTT
>NW_010972882.1:3203-7074 GCF_000737465.1 Haliaeetus leucocephalus
CGAGGAATTATCTTCTGTGGACAACTAAGTTTTACAGGTTAATGCTAAATTAGAGTAACTGTGGTTCAAGGTGTCAAGCCACCAGTGTATTAATGCAGGGTGTTTGAAGTGACTGTATGACTGCCTTTTAGTGTAAGAGTAGCTGTGTAGTCATTCAGAGAGTGAAGGAATGAGTTAAAAAAACCAAACTCACAAGATTAGAAAGAATTTTGGCATAATTTTTTTTAATTTTTTTTTGTTTTGTTTTGTTTGTGGGAGCATCTCTCATTGCCCTCTGGATAGACATGTGAAATGTAGCAGAAAACTGAAAATGTTAATGGAGTATTATTTGGATTGGAGTCTAGTAGAAGCATATCTGAATTTAAAACATTAATTATATGAAATTGCTTTATAATGGTTGTATGTTTCAGAACTATTGAGCGGTATTTTCACAAATTTTCCTCGTTTGTATGAGGCAGAAGGGTAGCATTCAGATTCAGTGAGCTGAGAAAAGCTTGCTTTGTTCATTCCCAGAATGAGTTGGCAGTAGTCTAGGAGAATAGGAAAAGCCAGTGCATAGTGCCATGGAAAAATACGCTGTTTCAGGGGTTTCTACATGGAAAACTAAAGTGTGAAAACTGGGAAATGTTTTTGGAAGACTGTATGCAAAAATGGAAAAGATTCATTTGGTGCCAATTGTACAACAGAAAAAAATCTTAAAAGAAGTTAGAAGCAACACTTGAACTTTGGCTAATTCTGCAGCAAGATATGTACAGTATTTCTGCTTTCCTCATAACAGTCATCAAGACCTGGAGCAGCAAGAATTTGAATAATCAAAACGCTTTTGATAGTCCTTTGAGTAACAGAGAAGATTGGAATTTTAATTCGATTTATAGAAAACCTGAAACAAAATAAAGCTAAGTTACTGTAGGTGCTTCTAAGATTACAATTACTGTGACCGAGGTGAAGGGTAAATTCTGTAGTAGATTGCCAGGCAGTGTAGTCATAGCAAGTGCTTGATATGGGAGAGGAGAAAACTTTGGAGCTTAGGGGTTTGGTTATTTTTCCCCACCTCTAGGGGTAAAAAAATAAATTAAAAAATGGACTATCTTGTCATGCTCTCTTCTTTGTTTTATTTTCGTGTAAAACTTTGTTGTTGACATAAGGATTCCTGTTTTCATTGTGTTGCATTTTGGAAGGCTAAAGGATAGCCCATGTTCTTTTGTTGTTTAGGTTTAGTGCAGGAGTCTCTATGTGTTTTATCTCTGCTATAGCACTCAGTATTGTCCTGGGATGTCTTGCAGGTGCTGAAAAGCCTGTCTTCACCCACCTTGTAATAAAGTTGCATGCAGGCTGCTTCACACGTTAAAGAGCTGTGTGCACTTCTTCCTTAGCTGGAGTTAGCTTTTTATCTAGCAAGCTGCTGTTCTTTTTGCCGTTGTTTTAGGCTGGCTTTTAACACTTTTGTTAACACTCATAAAAGTGCTGGTGCGCATTTAAAACTTTTTTTGCTTTATGTGGTTGTTATTTTTATTCTAAATGAGGACTACTGTAAATTTTACTAAGTTGGTGTCTCTGTTCAACACTATCTACAAGTGTTGCATTCCCGTGGAAATGGTGTGTCTACCATGCAAGTAGACCGCTGCCTCGTCTGACTGACAGCCATGATTTATCGTAATACCTGTTTGGCAAAGAAGGCATAGACTGTATCACGGTGCTTATGGGCTGTGAGCAGTGGAGAATGAGATTTACTTTTGTCTTCCTTACTCAAGTCCCTTAAATATGATAAAGTTTCTTGCATATAACTGATCTTATGTGGGTTCATAGAGTTCATTATTTCTCAGTAGGAAATGGAAATTAGTAAGATGTAATAATAGAATGCACCATTGAAGTTGAAGTTAATTCAGTTAAATAACTGTAGGAAATCTAGTAAGTGGAAGGCAATAACAGATTTTTGTATAGGTGTGGGGTTTTTTTCTTGATAAAATTGGAAACAATGCTTTGCTTTTAAGTCTTATGGTCCTCTGTATTTACTTTCTTGTTTCTGATGTGCTAATTCCGGCTTCACTTTTGAATGATTTCTGTTTAGCTTGTCAAACAGCTTAAATGCTAGCTTGCAGTTTTCCTGTAGGTAACTGCTATAGAACCCATAACTAATCACGGAGGAGCCAGCGTGAGCACTCGGCACCTACATCAGAGTCTGCGATGGCTCTTTGGAGTGGCAGCAGTGGCTACAGATGTTGGTCATCTGCTTCTGGTGGACCTTTGTTTGGATGATTTCTCTTGCAGTCAGAATGAAATAGAAGCATCGGGTAAGCCTGCAGTTTTTAAACTTGAATTTGAGAGTAAGAAAACTTGTGTATAAACAATATGCATCCCACTTGGAAGACACTAGCGTGCAGGCATTTCTGACTGCTGGTTACAGATGGCGGTTTGACTTGGTATAGTCCTGACCTGATTAAAAATGGGAGTGGCTTAATACTCCTCCTAATGTTATAAATGCCCCCCTGCCACCAAGATCCGTATGTCACTATGATGCTTGCCAGTGAGGTGTAGGAATTTTACCACGTGAGTCAGTGCAGCTGCCTGAGAGGAAGTTGTGTCAGAGGCGCCCTATTTCTTGGGAATGTTCTTCTGCTTCTGTGAATTGACTTGGGGCAAATTTTAGGCTTGCTTGTTAAAATGAATCCGACTTGTCAAAAACCGTGCATTTGGATGACTGAAATCTCTAATTTGCATATTCGGATTGCATACGCTGTTTTGGCTATTACAAGAGTGGCTTCAGGAGTTGGTGTCGCTTCAGACAGCTTCATCATGAGGCCCAAACGCTTGATTTACAGAGTCCAGGAAGAATTTGTCTACGAAGGTTACGCTTTTACCTGGTTTTAAAATACGAGTGAGAATACCTGTCCGATCAGAGAGTTCTTCTGTTCTTTGGAAACATACAAAAGAAAGCGTTGCATAAATGGGTATTTTGCCTGGGCCGGTAGAATTGGATGAGACGTGTTGTCACGTCAGTGTTCAAAATGCAGCCTAAATGGCCTGACACATTAATTCATGGCGTGGTTTTGTGTGTGTAGGTCTAGAAGTTGTCACTAGAATTCCTGCTGAAGTTCCACAAAGAAGAGAAGCTGTGACCAGAGAAGGGAGACATCTCTGCTTTCAACTACAAAATCCTTCAGGAACAGCAATATCAACGCTGTACTACATAAGCAGAAGCAATCAGCTCGTTGTGGGTTTTTCAGATGGCTGCCTGTCACTGTGGAATATGAAAACTTTGAAGAGGGAGTAAGTAGGCCTTTACACCTGGCCATGCCCGGAGGTGCAGGGGTCTCAATTGTTTGCTTACGGAAGCATGTTCATGAAAGAGAACTTTTTTAGGGACTGAAATTTTGGGTATAGTCTTGGAATGTTTAGAAATCCTCTTCTGAAATAACTATGAAAAGTCATACGTGGATTAAGTGGACCGCCTTCTCCCCAGTGGACTAGGATTGTTTTCCTTCTTGTGCCTGTGGCTCGAGGGATTGTGGAAAGCATGCTTCTTTGGGTCACGTCAAGCAGTTTAGGATGCGATAGAGCTCATTTTTATAAGACGCTTTGTCCGATCAGTAGTGTTCAGTGAAGCCAGGAAATGTGTGTGTTTTGATGAACCAGATTTTAGGAATGATTTTTCAGAACCAGCTACTGCAATTAGGGCATACATTGAGAAGCTTACGTATGTTAATAATGTGGGTTTGGTGATAATATTCTTTAAAGTGTCCAGGATGAAACTAGTGAGACACGAAAAATCAGTAGCTGATCCGTGCCTGAAAAGATACTCTTTCCTACATGTCAGCCTTGTCCAAAACAGGGGACTGACCCATTCCGAGGCAACGTTGCGTGTGAATGAAAA
>NW_010972882.1:7084-8531 GCF_000737465.1 Haliaeetus leucocephalus
TTAGGGAGTTACCTGACGGATTGTTGAAAGATTGACTTTCAACCTGCAGTCCTTGAATCTCTGCTTATTGAATATTGTGTTTGTGTAGATGGGAGAGGCTGGTGGAATGTTACTCATTTTTTTCTGTCTTCTATAAGCCAGGAAGTCCGATGATGTAATGTCCCCTAGTCTCATTATCTTAATGTGAACAAGAATCAGTGCAAGTTAATAGTACATCAAGATTCACTATATTTTTTTTATCAGCTTAGAATCTGCAACAAATAAATACTTATTTATTTCTTGGCTTTCCATAACTTTATTTTGCTTGACTTGCTAGAATACAGGTGGAGTTTTGTTGGTTTGTAATGCTGCAGTGTGATTACTAGTACTAAGCATTTGTATTGTGGTAATTTCTAACGATAGGAGTTGGTTTGGTGGTGCACCGTGTTAGTTTGCCTATCACCTTAAGTCTTAGAGTTTTACATGCAAAGACGAGGTGTGTGCTGACAAAAGCATATGATCAATAAGTAAATTGTGTTTGTGAAAAATGACGTAGCTTTGTTAAATTTTACGTATTAAATCTAAGTATGGTGGGAATAGGAAGAGGAAAGGTTAAGAAGCATCATGTCACACATACTGAATTTGTGTCTGCAGAAGTGATTTGAAATTGAATGTAGTTACCAGTTGTATTAGGGAGTTTTTCTATAGCACAGAAAAATTGTTCAGGAGAAAATACGAATAAGCCTTGGGGAGTAAAGTTGGCTGTTGTGTGATAAAGGTTATGAATTTTGAAATAAAGCCAAAGCTTGCCTGAATTTTTGCTCTTATGCCCCAAATACTCCTGATGACAAGCATGTTTGGTCTGTTGCTTTCATTTTCCTTCCCGTCTTTTTGCTATTAGATTAGGTAGGTCAGCATAGACAGGACACAGGTATTGCTAGTTGGACTGTTAACTTCTAAGTTGTGAGTGGCAATAAGGGTAAAGAAAAACAAGTAGGTAAAACTTGCACTTGGCCACTGTCCATAAGTTTTGAATTTATTCTGCAACTCATACTTCCCAATTCTACATTACATAATATGTGCTTTTAATCTGCCTGAATGTTTCTCTGATTTTCAGACTGACTATTTTTAGGAGTAAAATGCAGATCTATTCCTAACATCACTTTCCACAGTTTTTGTTGTTACTGTTTTAAGGCTTTAATGAGCACCTTATACCCACATGGAAAACAGTCGAGGAATTATCTTCTGTGGACAACTAAGTTTTACAGGTTAATGCTAAATTAGAGTAACTGTGGTTCAAGGTGTCAAGCCACCAGTGTATTAATGCAGGGTGTTTGAAGTGACTGTATGACTGCCTTTTAGTGTAAGAGTAGCTGTGTAGTCATTCAGAGAGTGAAGGAATGAGTTAAAAAAACCAAACTCACAAGATTAGAAAGAATTTTGGCATAATTTTTTTTAATTTTTTTTT
>NW_010972882.1:8771-13406 GCF_000737465.1 Haliaeetus leucocephalus
TGTTGTGGGTTTTTCAGATGGCTACCTGTCACTGTGGAATATGAAAACTTTGAAGAGGGAGTAAGTAGGCCTTTACACCTGGCCATGCCCGGAGGTGCAGGGGTCTCAATTGTTTGCTTACGGAAGCATGTTCATGAAAGATAATTTTTTCAGGGACTGAAATTTTGGGTATAGTCTTGGAATGTTTAGAAATCCTCTTCTGAAATAACTATGAAAAGTCATACGTGGATTAAGTGGACCGCCTTCTCCCCAGTGGACTAGGATTGTTTTCCTTCTTGTGCCTGTGGCTCGAGGGATTGTGGAAAGCATGCTTCTTTGGGTCACGTCAAGCAGTTTAGGATGCGATAGAGCTCATTTTTATAAGACGCTTTGTCCGATCAGTAGTGTTCAGTGAAGCCAGGAAATGTGTGTGTTTTGATGAACCAGATTTTAGGAATGATTTTTCAGAACCAGCTACTGCAATTAGGGCATAGATTGAGAAGCTTACGTATGTTAATAATGTGGGTTTGGTGATAATATTCTTTAAAGTGTCCAGGATGAAACTAGTGAGACACGAAAAATCAGTAGCTGATCCGTGCCTGAAAAGATACTCTTTCCTACATGTCAGCCTTGTCCAAAACAGGGGACTGACCCATTCCGAGGCAACGTTGCGTGTGAATGAAAATTTGCTTGGAACACTTGGAGACGAGGATAAGGGGCATGTAAATCTAGAAGCAATAGAAAAATTAAGAGACGATTTTATATCTGCCAAAGGGCAATCACACGTGAAATATGTGACCAAATTCAGATAGGGATTGGCTTAAGCAAACCTGCAGTGACTCACCAGAAACTGTTGGATGCATAAATAGACAGTGGAGGACTAACTGGGTGGCAAGAATAGATTGTGAAGGTACACGTAAGGTTCAGAAGTCTGGAGGAAAAATGCTTTACGTAGCATCCGAGTAAAGAAATGAGCAAGTACTTGTGGTTTGGCACTGTCTTAAATTTGTTCAGAAGATAGGCTGCATTTTAAGTTCAATATTGAAGTCGGCTGGAACAGGAGGAACAGTCTTTTGCCTGGCAGCTGAAGTAATCATTTCTGTTCTTCCTCCCTAGGCGGAGGAGGATATAACCCCAGGTTATTGCATTTGATGGACAGTAATTTCCTCAGCTCTTGACTGTTGCATAAAAAGTAGTCGCTTCCCTGACTCACTTGTCTGAGATGGAAGTATGACCTTCTGTACTTTGAGGATAAGCATGGAAGGATAAGCTTTTTTCTCAGAAGATGCTTCTACCCTTCTACAAACAGTTAGGGCCCATCGTAGGCTCACAGGTTTTTATTTTTCTCTCTTTTCCCCTTTTTCCTTTTTTTTTTTCATTTTTTCTTTCTTTTTTTCTTTTTTCCCAACCACGTAGGCACCACTCTCAGCTTGAAGGAGGAAGGATTCCTGTCTATGCTGTTACTTTTCAGGAGCCTGAGAATGATCCTCGCAATTGTTGCTACTTGTGGGCTGTTCAGTCTACACAAGACAGGTGAATAAAAAGTTACTATAAGCCACTGACTGCATTTAAATTTTTTTGTATCTTTGTTCACATACCCTTGATACATGTATATTTGTTTTGTTTATGTAGCTGTGCAGGAGATTCTCTCAGGTGTGGAAGGTGTTAAGCTTACACTGCAATTTTTACAGGATTTAACAGATGTGAAGAGGGACCTACTAGTGCCTACCTTCTGAAAGAAGGCAAAGCAACAGTGGCTGTATTTTTGTGCTTGCATTCTTAAACGATTTCCTTTGTTTCTTGAGGACTGCTTCACCATTTGTTTGGTACTCGCACCGTGGTATTAAAATACCATTAAAAGTAGTTGGGGCTGCAGATCTCGAGCGCTAAACGTGCTGATATGACAGCCGGCTGCCCCTAAAGGAGGGAGGGGACAGTATTGCGGATTACCTTGTGCCAACTTGCGCCGTCTTTGGAGCCTTTGCGAGCCAGGTCAGCTCACCTGGCAGTGGCAGAGACCGATCACTGTTCAGCAGCAAAGTCAATGGTTTCCTGCTGGGCTAATGACCCGAATCAGTATGTGGAAGGGTGCAGTGTGTGTATGCAAGAGAGGGGCTGGAACTTTGATGGGGTGGGAAGGGAAGGGGAGAAAGATCTCTCTCTTTCAGCATCAGCAAGCTATTTAATCAGCTCAGCCGTTCACAGAGTGGCAGCCTTTTTAAGTTTGACTTTAAAGCAACAATTTGTAGTCCATACAACATATTAAAGCTTTCAAACTGTATGGTTAGCATTTGCCCCTGAAGCTGTTAGTGTCCAAATGTCCTCCTTTGTGTTGTAGCGGCTGCACGTGACCAGTTATCTGATGGTTTGGGAAGTGGTGTTTTTCTTTTCAGCAAGAAAACATCAGTCTAGATCTAGTAAAATGATAACAAGGCCTCTAAAGCAGCTTTGTAATCAAATGTCATAATTTCTACCTTTTTCAGTGAAGGTGACGTCGTGAGTTTACATCTGTTGCAGTTAGCATTTGGTGACAGAAAACGCTTGGCCCCAGGACAAGTCATGTATGAGGTAAGGCGTGCACGTATGTGAAAAGATGAAAATAGTGATTTTGTCTATGTGAGTATCAGTTAAGTTGTCAGGGGTGATTTTTACCATCAAAATTCAGAGGTGACTGAAAACCCAATCTTTTGCTGAGTCTTCTTGGGCATGGCTTTTGTCCATACTTTTTAAAAACAAGCCGTGCAGTTTTATAGTGCAGTGTCCTGTGTTCTGACTAGATGCATCTGCAAAGAACCCGTATAAATTCCATTCGTGAAGAGGAAGCAGCTTTTACAAATAAAATTTTTTTTAATCTTACCACCGAATTCATGGTATCTTAGAAGAAAAGGCAGGGCTTGGAATAGCTTTGTTCAACCAAACTGCAGACTGAAATAAGCTTCTGTCTGTCTCCTTTTCTTGCAGTCATATACCTATATTCTTTTCTGAATCTCTGTTTTCTATTGTTATTTTTCTGTTGAGCTTTGTCAGCTGAACTTCAAGTGAAATGTACCTACAGTGTCTCTTAAGTGTTGATCCTAAAACTTAGTAGCTGCGAAGATAACTCTTTCTACTTCTTGGCTTGGTTGCCTGTGTGATCTACTAAAGCTAGAAAAATACGTAAATACAGTGTTAATGATTCGGTCAAAAGAGCATGCATAAATTTTTAGAACTCACTTCAGAGATGTCGTTTAAAATATACATAAGGTATCATTATATCTCAGATACCTAACAGACAGAAGATGCATCTGTATAATGTTTAATTTTAGTCAGCAGTATGCTTGAAACTTTTCCAAAATCTTTTTGAGGGGAAAGTAATCTTAATTCAGAGCAATTCTTTCCTCCTATTTTGATACTTTCTCTTGCATATTCTGAATAGGTACGGAATGAAATAGGGGTGATTCTTGTATCATGGTACTCTGTTTCTATAGGGACTGTGTGCTTTGGTTTTTTTGAATGCGTTTAAGTTTTGACCTTTTTCCTTATACGAAGGAAAGCTCCTTCCTCTTTTGTGCACGTTGCTTTTGAATAGATGTTAGGTGTTTGGAAAAGGCGGTGTTTCTTTAAAATGCATTATCTACCATGGTGACAAAATAGAAATACCTTCAAGTGATTCAGTATGTTCTAAATATGGATGTCATCTCTTTATCTTTGTTGATGTGCGGTTTTTTAATGACATAAATATACAGTGATGTAGAGGAACAGAGCACCCTGATTGGGTGTTTTAATTTTAAAAGGGCTTTCACCACTGGTTCACTGCTGCATCTCTTGTAGTGCTCTAAGCACTTTGGCAGGTCGACAGGAGAAAGATGCTTTAATCGTTCTCCAGTTTCACTTTTGAACTTCTGCTTTGCTTTATCCTCTTTTAAAAAAAGTTATTTGTAGCTACAGTCTTAGCGGTGGCAAAGACAATACCTTGTACTGTGTGCTGCTTTGGAAGAAAACCCAGTCGTCGATATCCATTCCTTGCGTGGCTACTTTGTTCTGTCTCAACGCTTTAATGTTAAAATGGGGGACCTTTTACTATTTGGCAATGCTTTGTCTTGGTCATCTTATTTTCCTGAAAAAGGTGTGACGAGTGCCAGATTTCACCTCAGAGGGTTGAAATGTTTCAGCAGCTTTGAAAAATGGGTCTACTAAAATTTCCAGTTTTAAAAAAAGCACACAAAGTGAGTAAATAATGTGGTTTGCGTTTGTGACCTGAGAAAGCTGTGGTGTCATTAGTGTAAGACTTTTAACCCTCTACAGACAGTGCAACCAGTAATACATTCACAGGCTTCTAAGAGGTGTCAGGCACCAGTCTCTGCCGTTGAGATATTTTACTCCCCTGCTGTTCCTGCGTTCCTGTGATGAGCGTTGTGCAAGGTTGAAACAGGAACCAATCTCACAAGGTAGTTGAAGAGAGAACTAAACAGCTGGACCTCTGGGGGGAAAAGTCAGGTTCTTCAGCTAGCTTCCAGATGAGCCACTCCCACATGTAGCTTCATACCAAGACTTGCTAACACCTACTGCCAACCCCCCACAAACAACTCCCACCCCCCGGAAAAAAACCCAGAAGAAGCATTAGTACAGGATCTGTGTTCTACAGAGGACACTTGGAGTGTCGGAATACTTCCCTGT
>NW_010972883.1:0-521 GCF_000737465.1 Haliaeetus leucocephalus
GTTTTGAGGTTCTGGAGGTCCCACCACCATCTTTTGGGGGTCCCAGGGTTGAGTTTTGGGGTCCCAAGGTGGAGTTTTGAGGTTCTGGAGGTCCCACCACCATCTTTTGGGGGTCCCAGGGTGGATTTTGGGGGTCCCAGGGTTGAGTTTGGGGGTCCCAGGATGAAGTTATGGGGTTCTGGAGGTCCCATCACCTTGTTTTGGGGTCCCAACGTTGAGTTTTGGGGTCCCAGGGTGGAGTTTTGAGGTTCTGGAGGTCCCACCACCATCTTTTGGGGGTCCCAGGTTGGATTTTGGGGGTCCCAGGGTTGAGTTTGGGGGTCCCAGGATGAAGTTCTGGGGTTCCGGAGGTCCCGTCACCTTGGTTTGGGGTCCCAACGTTGAGTTTTGGGGTCCCAAGGTGGAGTTTTGAGGTTCTGGAGGTCCCACCACCATCTTTTGGGGGTCCCAGGGTGGATTTTGGGGGTCCCAGGGTTGAGTTTGGGGGTCCCAGGATGAAGTTTTGGGGTTCCGGAGGTCCC
>NW_010972883.1:641-1712 GCF_000737465.1 Haliaeetus leucocephalus
CGGGGTCCCCCCGTCGCATTTTGGGGTCCCCCTCTGACCCCGCCCCTCCCCCCAGTGAAGTACGAGCCCTGCCTGAACCCGGGCGTGCCGGCCAACGGCTACCAAACGCTCTACAAGCACCACTACCAGGCGGGCGAATCCCTTCGCTTCTTCTGCTACGAAGGTTACGAGCTCTTGGGCGAGGTCACCGTCACCTGCCTGCCCGGCCACCCCTCCCGTTGGACCAGCCAACCGCCTCTCTGCAAAGGTGAGGCCCCGCCCACACCGCCCCCGCCCCCGGGGGTCTTCGGCGGCGGCGGAGGAACGTTGACGTTGGGTCGTCGTCATCGTGGTGGTGGGCGGTACGGGTGTGCCGTGACGGCGGCGGAGGCGGCGTTTTTCTTCCCCGTCATCGTTTTCATCCTCGTCGTGTTCTTCATCGTCATCGTCATCGTCATCAACCGTGTTGACGTTCTCCACTATCATCATCATCGTTATGGTACACCACGTTGATGTTCTTCGTCATCGTTTTCTTCCCTGTCACGCCCACATTGATGTTCTTCACCATTCTCATCATGGAGCAAGTCGATGGTCTTCACCATCATCATCATCGTCATCATCATCATCATCATCAACCACGTTGACGTTCTCCACCATCGTCGTCATCGTTATCATAGACCACATTGATGTTTTTCATCATCGTCTTCTTCCCCATCGCGCCCACATTGACGTTCTTCACCATTCTCATCACGGCCCAAGTCGATGGTCTTCACCACCATCATCATCATCATCATCATCGTCATCAACCATGCTGACGCTCTCCACTATCTTCATCATCGTTATAGTAGACCATGTTGATGTCCTTCATCATCGTCTTCTTCCCCATCGCGCCCACGTTGACGTTCTTCACCATTCTTATCATGGACCAAGTCGATGGTCTTCATCGTCATCATCATCATCATCGTGGACGAAGGTGATGTTCTCCCCCACCATCTTCCTCCCCATCATGCGCCGCGTTGAGCTCCTCCGTCGCCATCGGCCGACGTTGATGGTCGCCACCATCATCGTCCTCGTCAACGTTCTTCGTCGTCG
>NW_010972883.1:3070-3426 GCF_000737465.1 Haliaeetus leucocephalus
GTGGGGTCCACTTCTTAAAGCGGCAACGCCACGGGGATCCCCGTTACTTCTTAAAGCGGCAACGCCACGGGGTCCCCCCCGTCGCTTCTTAAAGCGGCAACAGGGTGGGGTCCACCGCTCCTTAAAGGGGCATGGTGGTTTTTAAAGGGACCGCGCTGTAATTCCGGGGGGGGGGGGGGGTGCCCACCCCCCCCCCCCTCCGTCTCTGCCCCAGGTTTCAGGGCAAGTCCCTGTTCGGCTTCTCCTTCTCCAGCTCCCACAGCTACAGCCCCATCACGGTGGAGAGCGACTTCAACAACCCCCTCTACGAGGCTGGGGTGAGCGCCCGCCGACCCCCCCCCACCCCCCCCCAACCC
>NW_010972883.1:4764-6154 GCF_000737465.1 Haliaeetus leucocephalus
TGCAGCACTGGGCGCACGGGGGATCACTCCACCTGGCGCACATACCGCACCTTTAGCACTAACACCTTATGTAGAATAACTCATTGCACATTAATCAGGCTACTATCCATTGTCGCCGATTACCACAGTACTGCCTACATCCGATCACGCGCAATGAAGGATCCATTTGAGACGAAGGGCTGCTTTTGCAACCAGCGACCCATCTGAAGTTCTTGCTGGCTGTCCCTGAAGTCTTTATTCTTGTCCTTGTTCTTTGATCTTGAAGCTTAACGCGGTTTCAGTCACACGGGGTCGGTTTCAGCGTTGTTCTCGTCCGGCGTACAGGAACATCTAGGCGTAAGAGCAAAGAATTGCAAAACTTGTTAATAATTACTAGTTAATCGCTTGACTACGCTTTTGTAATTATCTCCCCGGTTACCCTTTGTCTGTTATTTCAACCATAACGCTCATTTATCAAATCTGGCTTATACAGTCACCGAGCAGCAAACCAGTTTTCATCGAAGGCGCAAAATATTAAAACCTTAAAATTTTGAACAAACCACACAAAATGCATGGACGTATGCTATCGGTTTCCCCCTTTCTGTTTGAGACTACAAATTTTAGTAGTTTCACCTGAATACAGATCGGGTCACGGCTCGTTTAAGACAGCTGAAAGCGATAGCGATTATAACAATGATGATAAGGATCCCAATTAACGTTTTGCGAAAGCCCGGCTAACCATCCAGTCAGAGAAAATCCACAGTTTTAAAATATTTTGTTTAACCAAACCCTTTTCATCTCAATTACCTGCTGCTCTGAGGTATGCGTATTAGTCTGCGTAACTGATTATTTAAATCGTCTGTTGCATTCGGTACGTGGATACAATACGAATTATTTGAAAATTCAATGTACCCACATACTGCACGTTGGTTTAGCAGTAATAAGTCTAAAACTAACGAATTTTGCAACGCCGTTTTACTAATAGCCTGTATTTGCGCATTGAGTTCGTTAGCCCGGTTTGAGTAGCATTAGCTGATGTTTCTGTTTGGAGTGAAAGATCGTGGAGCGTGATTTTAATTTTGAAGAGTCGTTAGCGGTGGTAAGCCTCAGGTGGCTTAAAATGGTGGCCCTGTGGCCACCAGGGCGGCCTCAGGGATGGAAATGGTGGCCCTGTGGCCACCGGGATCACCTCAAGGATGGAAATGGCGGCCCTGTGGCCACCAGGGTGGCCTCAGGGATGGAAATGGTGGCCCCGTGGCCACCGGGATGGCCTCAAGGATGGAAATGGTGGCCCCGTGGCCACCGGGATGCCCTCAAGGCTGGAAATGGTGGCCCTGTGGCCACCGGGATGGCCTTAGGGATGGAAATGGCGGCCCTGTGGCCACTGGGTTGGCCTCAGGGATGGAAATGG
>NW_010972883.1:12660-13061 GCF_000737465.1 Haliaeetus leucocephalus
CTCCTCTTCCTCCTCCTCGCTCTCGATTTTGCCCCTTTTCCGCCCATTTTTCACAGGCCTTTTCTCGGGCTCAGCCCTTTTTTGGGCCTTTTTCACCCCGTTTTTCAAGAGCGGCTTCTTCTCCTCTTTGTCATCTTCCTCCTCCTCCTCGCTCTCAATTTTGCATCTTTTCACCCCATTTTTCGCCGGGCTTTTCTCGGGCTCAGTCCTTTTTTCGGCTTGTTTCACCCCATTTTTCCGGAGCGGCTTTTTCTGCTCTTCCTCCTCTTCCTCTTCCTCCTCACTCTCAATTTTGCCCCTTTTTGCCCCGTTTTTCACAGGCTTGTTGTCTTCTTCCTCTTCCTCCTCCTCACTCTCGATTTTGCCCCTTTTCCCCCCATTTTTCACAGGCCTTTTCTCAG
>NW_010972883.1:14727-15002 GCF_000737465.1 Haliaeetus leucocephalus
GTGTCACCACGACCACCAGTGTCACCGTGACCTGCGGCGTCGCCATGACCACCAGTATCACCATGACCAGTACCGTGAGCACCAGTATCACCGTGACCACCAGAATCACCTCAACCAGTACCGTGACCACCAGTATCACCATGACCACCGGTATCACCGTGACCAGTACCGCGACCACCAGCATCACCATGACCTCAAGCGTCACCATGACCGCCACCGCCACCGCGACCTCAAGTGTTGCCGTGACGACCGGTCTCACCGTGACCTCCAGCATC
>NW_010972883.1:15574-15797 GCF_000737465.1 Haliaeetus leucocephalus
AGGGCCACCACGATCCCCAGTCCCACCATCACCGCCGCCGCGGTCACAAACGCCACCGGGACCACCGGTATCACCGCGACCACCAGCGTCCCCACCACCCCCAGCACCACTGCGACTGCCCGTGTCACCGTGGCCGGCAGCGTCACCGTGGCCGGCAGCGTCACCGCGACGGCTAGCGAGCGCCACGATGATGCCCAGCACCAGCTCGGCCACCGGCGCCGCC
>NW_010972884.1:0-397 GCF_000737465.1 Haliaeetus leucocephalus
TTAACTCTGTCCCAGCGGAAACAGGGGCAGGCGCGCGCCCGCTCTGATTGGCTGAAAAAGGGCGGGAATGGCGCACCCCCCCTCCCCCCCGACTAGAGTGACAGGATCAGGCGGCCGCCGCGCGAGCGCTGCGCTCCGATTGGCTGGAAAGGGCGGGAGGGGGCGTGCGCCCGCGCTGATTGGCTGAAAAAAGGGCGGGGGAATGGCACGCGCCGAGTCTTTTAAGGGCTGGAGTGGCAGGAACAGGTGGCCGGCCGCCGCGCGAGCGCTGCGCTCCGATTGGCTGAAGGGTCGGGGGGGCGGTGGCTGCCACGTGTTGGGGGGGCGGCGCGGTCCGATTGGCTAAAAACGGTGGGAGGGGCGCGCGCGCCGGCGCTGATTGGCAGGAAGGAGCGGG
>NW_010972884.1:407-1344 GCF_000737465.1 Haliaeetus leucocephalus
GCGGCGCGCCGTTTTCGGCGGGAAGGGGGTGGGGCACGTGCCCCTCGCGCGAGCGCCGCGCTGCGATTGGCGGGGAGCAGCTGGGAGGTGGAGGGGAAGAGGCGCTCTGATTGGCGGCAGTAGCCCCCGGCCCCGCCCCCGCCGCCTGAGGGAGCATTGGCGGGAAGGGGGCGCCATTTTGTCCCGGAGTCTGGCCGGGGCCGGGGGCTGTGGGGGACGGTCAGGGGTTTCTCCCCATCTCTGAGGTAACCGGGCCCGGTCCGGGCTCCCTCAGCCCCGCCATGGCGGCCGAGGCAGGCAGATGCCCTGCGCGGCTGCTGGCGAAGCCCCAGCGGAGGCTGCGGTGCCGGGGAGGCCCAGCTGAGTGCCCAGCCCCCAGGTGTGTGCGCGGTGGCACCGATGCCCGGCCCCGGTGCCCGTGCGGTGGGCCGGGTGTGGAGGTGGAGCGGGGCACGGGTGGAGGAGTGGGCGCTGGGGGTCCGTCCTGGGACGGGATGGAAGGATCCGGCATGGAGGGGGGGGGACACAGGGGACGTGTCCCTCGAGGGACTGGGAGCACTGGGATCCTTGTGCTCCCAGACCAGTTCAAGGTGGTGGTGGGAGGATACTGGTTTTCCCTCCCCCAATCTAACCGGTCTTACTGGGGCTCCGATCGACATCTGGCATGGCTGGGACCCCCCGCTCTGCCCCAGCCAAGGAAGGAGCCCAGTCATCCTGCCCCTGCCCGCTCTCCCTCCACATCCCCAGGGTCCCCCGTGTCCCCCGGTGCTGGTGAACAAGGGGCTGCGGCCGGAGGGGGGGGGGGGTGTGTGTGTGGATCGTGTCCCCGTCCCGGGACACGCGGGGTCAGCTACGGGCGGCGGAGGGGGCGTGGCCGCTTGTCCGTGTGTGCGCGCCGGCTGGGGGGCGTGTCTTCGTGACCCCGCCCTCCCCACCG
>NW_010972884.1:2592-4533 GCF_000737465.1 Haliaeetus leucocephalus
GAACTGGGGGCTACTGGGGGAACTGGTGGGCTCACCGTTACCGGGGGAACTGGGAGCTGTTGGGGGAACTGGTGGGGCTCACCGTTACTGGGGGAACTGGGAGCTACTGGGCAGACTGGGAGTTACTGTAGGAACTGGTGGGGCTTGCCATTATTGGGAGAACTGGTGGGGCTCACTCTTACTGGGGGAACTGGGAGTTGCTGGGGGAACTGGTGGGACTCGCCGTTACTGGGGAAACTGAGACTTACTGTGGGAACTGGTGGGACTCACTGTTACTGGGGGGACTGGGGGTTACTGGGAGTGATGAGGGAATTGTGGAGTAAGGGTTACTGGGGCAGCTGGGAGCTACTGGGATTTACTGAGGGTGTTACGGATTGGGACTTACTGGAGGAACTGGGGAGAGAGAATGTAAGAAGAGGGGTAGCTGCTGGGATTTACTGGGGGAACTGGTTGCTCCTGAGAGTAACTGAGACAATTGTGTACTGGGGGTTACTGGGGGAACTGGGGGAGGAGAACATGAGAAGACTGCAAGTTACTGGGATCGCTGGGAGCTACTGGGATTTGCTGAGAGAATTGGGAGTTACTTGGAGCTTCTGCAGAGCCTGCGAATTACTGTGGGAACTGAGGGGAATGGGGTTACTGGGGGGACTGGGAGCTACTGGGATTTGCTGAGGGGATTGGGAGCTCTGGGAGTTTCTGAGGGATTTGTTGTGGGAACAGATCACTGGGGGAACTGGGAGTTACTGGGAGATCTGGAGGAACTCGCAGTTTTGGGGGGGACTGGGCTATTCTGAGGCAGCTGGGGGTCACTGGGGGGACTGGGAGATGCTGGTGTGTAGGGAGGGGGCAGGGCTTTGCTGGGGAAGGGAGGTGACGGACTGGGAGTGACTGGTCCGTGCTGGGCCGCGGGCGACGGCCGTGTCCCCAGGTGTGGCCCGGGCAGGGGGGGCGGCCGCCCCTGACCCCGGCGCCGTCCATGGCCTGGCCCCCCCGCGGGGGCGAGCGACCAGCCAGGGGGGGCCCCCCGGCATGACCCCCCCCAGGCCCCGCCACCGTCACCGTCACCGCTGAGCAGGTGAGAGACCCCCGGCAGCGCCCCTGCTCCCCAGCAATGTCCCCAGGCCATGTCCCGTGTCCCTAATGATGTCCCCAAGTCATGTCCCGTGACCCTAGTGATGTCCCGTGTCCCTAACCGTGTCCCCAAGTCATGTCCCGTGACCCTAGGGATGTCCCCAGCAATGTCCCGTGTCCCTAATGCTGTCCCCAGCGGCGTCCCGTGTCCCTAACGATGTCCCCAAGTCACGTCCCGTGACCCTAGCGATGTCCCGCAGCCTCAATGATGTCCCTTGTTTCTAATGATGTCCCCAAGTCATGTTTTGTGTCCCTAACGATATCCCTCGTGCCTAACGATGTCCCCAAGTTATGCCCTGCATTCCTAGCGACCTCCCTCATCCCTGATAATGTCCCCCACGATGTCCCTCGTCCTTAACGATGTCCCAAATCGTATGCTGTGTCGCTTGCCTCTAAAGATGTCCCCGAGCCATCAGGGCTGTCCCCAAGCTGTGTCCCACGTCCCCAACAACGTCCCTTGCCCCTAATGATGTCCCCAAGCCCCGTCCCATATCCCCAGCGATGCCCCCGCTCCCCGTCCCCTTCGCGCCCCCCCAGCCTGCCCTGTCCCCGTGTCCCCGCAGGCCGCCGGCGCCATGGGGGACCTGGCCAACAGCGCGGGGGAGGCCGGCCCCGGGGGGGGCTTCGGCTGCAGCCTGGCGGAGCTGCGGGCGCTGATGGAGCTGCGCGGCGCCGAAGCCCTGCTGAAGGTGCAGGAGGCCTACGGGGACGTCCACGGGCTCTGCCGCCGCCTCCGCACCTCGCCCACCGACGGTAACGCCGCCCCGGGACCCCCCCCGAGTCCTCCCTGTCCTCTGGGGACCCCCCCTG
>NW_010972884.1:4588-4931 GCF_000737465.1 Haliaeetus leucocephalus
AAGCACCCCAGCAGGAGGACGGGGGCGACACCGGGGCTGCGTGGGACCCCCGAAGCGGGAGGGGAGGAGGGACGGAACCCAGATATCCGGGTGTGCCCCCCCCCAGGGCTGTCGGAGGGGGCGGCGGAGCTGGATCGGCGGCGCCAGGTCTTCGGCCAGAACTGGATCCCCCCGAAGCGCCCCAAGACCTTCGTGGAGCTGGTGTGGGAAGCGCTGCAGGACGTCACCCTCATCATCCTCGAGGTGGCCGCCGTCGTCTCCCTGGGGCTCTCCTTCTACGCCCCCCCCAGCGGGGACACCGAAGGTGGGGGGGGCCTCGGGGGACGCCAAAGGTGGGGAGCCT
>NW_010972884.1:5252-7665 GCF_000737465.1 Haliaeetus leucocephalus
CCCCCCGCAGTCTGCGGCCATGCCTCGGGGGGCACGGAGGACGAGGGGGAGGCGGAGGCGGGCTGGATCGAGGGGGCGGCCATCCTGCTGTCGGTGGCCTGCGTCGTCCTCGTCACCGCCTTCAACGACTGGAGCAAGGAACGCCAGTTCCGGGGGCTGCAGAGCCGCATCGAGCAGGAGCAGCGCTTCACCGTCGTGCGCCACGGCCGCCAGGCCCAGGTCCCCGTCGCCGAGCTGGTGGTGGGCGACGTCGCCCAGGTCAAGTACGGTGAGTGCCACGGAAGGAGAGGGGGGCGCCGGGGGCTCCGGCAGCCCCGACGCCGGGGTGGATGGGCGCGCCGGGGTGACGCGGCCTCCCTCGTAGGTGACCTGCTGCCGGCCGACGGCGTCCTGATCCAAGGCAACGACCTGAAGATCGACGAGAGCGCGCTGACGGGGGAGTCCGATCACGTCCGCAAGTCGGTTGACAAGGACCCCATGCTGCTCTCGGGTGAGGCGGGGGGGCGGCCGGCGGCGTTCGGGGGGCCGGGGAGCCCCGCTGTGACCCCCCACCCCCCCGCCTCCCCACGCAGGCACCCACGTCATGGAGGGCTCAGGGAAGATGGTGGTGACGGCAGTGGGGGTCAACTCCCAGAGCGGCATCATCTTCACCTTGCTGGGCGCCGGCGGGGAGGAGGAGGAGGAGAAGAAGGAGAAGAAAGGTGGGTGCCCGGCCCCCCTCTCTCCGTCCCCACGTCCGTCCCGCTGTCCCTGTCGTGTGTGTCCTCTCCGTGAGCTCCATCCCCTCATGCCTGTGTCCCTGGGGGCTGGGAGCGGAGCGACTCCACATTGGCTCCGGATTGACCAGGGACGGGCTCTGCTTGCCCATCCCAGTGCTGTCCCAATCCGGAGTGACTCCACATTGGCTCTGGATTGACCAGGGATGGGCTCTGCTCACCCGTCCTGGTGCTGTCCCAATCCGGAGTGACTCCTCGTTGAGTCCAGGTGGGCTGAGGACCTCCGGACGTGGTCTCCCTCAACCTGGAGTGACTCCTGACGGGCTCTGGGCGCTCGGGGTTCATCACCTCCCACCCGCACCCTCTCCAGGGGCTCTCGGTGTCCCCGGATGGAGCCGAGTCCTTCCTCCGGCCTTGGCTCGTCCCAGTTTGGGTTGATGTGGGGGTGCCGGGGGGTCCCCAACCCCGTCCCTTCCCCTCGTGTCTCGTCCCGTGTCTGACGCCGGTGCCGTCCGTCCTTCTGCCGCAGGGAAGCCCCAGGACGGTGCGGTGGAGAACCTGCAGAGCAAAGGTGCGCCGGGGTCCCTCGCCAGGGCAGGGGGTGGCGGCGGCGGGGGGGCACACCCCGACCCCCCCCCGGGTGTGGGTGCGTGTGTCCTCCGTCTTCCCCCCCCTCACCGCCGACGGAGCCGTGTCGGTGTCCCCAGCCAAGAAGCAGGATGGGGCGGTGGCGATGGAAATGCAGCCGCTGAAGAGCGCGGAAGGGGGGGACGTGGAGGAGCGGGAGCGGAAGCGGAGCAGCGGCCCCAAGAAGGAGAAGTCGGTGCTGCAGGGCAAGCTCACCAAGCTGGCCGTGCAGATCGGCAAGGCAGGTGGGCGCCCGGATAACCGGGGATCCCCCGGGGGTGGGGATGGGGACGTCGTCCCCCGCCGCCAGCGGGTGGCTGAAGGCGCTGTGCGGCAGGGCTGGTGATGTCGGCGGTGACGGTGATCATCCTGGTGCTCTACTTCGTCATCGAGACCTTCGTGGTGGAGGGTCGGCCCTGGCTGGCCGAGTGCACCCCCGTCTACGTCCAGTACTGGGTCAAGTTCTTCATCATCGGCGTCACCGTCCTGGTGGTGGCCGTCCCCGAGGGGCTGCCGCTGGCCGTCACCATCTCCCTCGCCTACTCCGTCAAGGTCAGGCCCTCCCGGTGCCCCCCTCCGTCCGTCTGTCCTGCCTGTCCTCAAAGCTCCTCCACCCCGCCGCAGATCCGTCCTCTGTTCTCTGAGTTCCTGCCCGTCTTCTCCATCTCTGTCTGTCTGTCTGTCTTCCAAGCTCTTCTGCCCGTCTGGTTCCCCATCCCTTCATCTGTCCATCCTCAAACTTGTCCGTCTCGCTGTAGACCGTCCATCTGTCCCTTGTCCAAGCGTCTCTGTCCGTCTTCTCCATTCCTGTCTGTCCTCCGAGATCATCCATCTGTCCACCATTCTGTCTGTCTGTCCTCCACGTCCGTCCATCCATTTCCCTGGCCCTCTGCCTCTCCTCCAAGCTCTTCTCCATCCATCTGCCCTTCCGTCTCTCTGTCCGTCCGCTCCTCCATCTCTCCTCCAAGCCCATTTGTCCACTCGGAGCTCTCTGTCCCTCCGTCCATCCATCCTCTGGGCCTGTCCATCCCTCCATCCTCCCCGAACACCCGTCCCAGCCCTCCGCCCCT
>NW_010972884.1:13270-14360 GCF_000737465.1 Haliaeetus leucocephalus
GGGGGGACGCCCCGGCGCGGGGGGGACCGACGGGGACCTCGTCGTCCTCTCCGTTGTCCCAGGCCGTCCAGGCGGGCTGCAGGGAGGTCTGGGGGGGGACCCATGGCGATGTCCAGACGTAGAGGGGGCCCCCAGGGACGCCCAGAGGTGGAGGGAACCCATGGGGACCCCCGAAAGCGGAGGTGACCCACAGAGACCCTCTGGGGACCCAGAGGGACCCCCGGCGTTGGAGGGGACCCCCAGAGACCCCCTACTCCCCGGGGGACCTCGTTACCTCCTCCGTCGTCCGGGGCACTCTCGTCACCCGGGCGGGCTGCGGGGACGCGTGGGGACCCCCGGACGCGGGGGGGGGGGGCCCACGATGACCCTGCGGGGACACCCAGGCATGGAGGGGACCCCCGGGGACCCCCGTCTTCTGCTCCATCCTCCCAGGCTCCTTCAGCATCCAGGTGGGCCCTGGGGACCCCCAAGCTGCGGAGGTGACCCGTGGGGACACTGGACACGGGAGGGGGGGGCCCACAGGGACCCCCCCGGGGACACCCAGGCAGGGAGGGGGGGGCCAGCCCCCAGCGTCTGCTCCGACATCCTGGGCACCTTCGCCTCCAGGTGGGCGCAGGGGGGCCATGGGGACCCCCAGCAGCTCCAGGGACCCCAGAGGGACCCCTGTCACCCATGGGGACCCTTGAGGGACCCCCGTCACCTATGGGGACCCTCAGCAGCCTGTGGGGACCCCCGAGGGACCCCCGTCACCTATAGAGATCCCCAGCAGCTCCAGGGACCCCAGAGAGACCCCTGTCACCCATGGGGACCCCGTAGGGACCCCCATCAGCCCCAGAGACCCCAGGCGGACCCCCAAGGGACCCCCCGTCACCCATAGGGACCCCCAGCACCCATGGGGGCCCCTGACTTGGGGGGGGGGAACCCCTCTTCTCCCCACGAGGACCCTCGCACCCCACGGGGACCCCAGACCTCGACGAGATTCTCTGGACCCCCCAGCTCCCCAGGGGCACCCCGTCACCCCGTGGGGACCCTACGGGACCCCTACAGGGACCTGGCCGGGGGGGTTGGGGACCCCGCTGAGCCCCCCCCC
>NW_010972884.1:14511-14791 GCF_000737465.1 Haliaeetus leucocephalus
CCCCCGGGTGCCCCCCTCCCCTGGAGGGGCTGCGCCCCGGACCCTCGTAAAGCCTGAGCCCTCCTTCAGCCGCTTGGGCCCTGCGCCTCGGCTGCCCTGGGCTCGTTAACCTCCCGCCCTCGTTACCCCGAGGGGCTGACCCCCACCACCCCTCGCCCTCGTTAACCTTTGCTCATTAGCCCCCTGCCAGGGCACCTCGTTAACCTGCGAGGGGGCAGGTGCCCAGGGAGCCCTCCTTAACCCCGGTGCCCTTCTTAACCCTGGTGCCCTCATTAACCCC
>NW_010972884.1:14882-15151 GCF_000737465.1 Haliaeetus leucocephalus
CCCCTCCCCGTCTCGGGGTCTGTCCCCCCCTCCCCTTCTCCTCGCCCACCCTCGGGTCTCCCCAGGGCATCGCGGGGACGGACGTGGCCAAGGAAGCGTCCGACATCATCCTGACGGACGACAACTTCTCCAGCATCGTCAAGGCGGTGATGTGGGGCCGCAACGTCTACGACAGCATCTCCAAGTTCCTCCAGTTCCAGCTGACCGTCAACGTGGTGGCCGTGGTGGTGGCCTTCACCGGGGCCTGCATCACCCAGGTTGGGGGGGAC
>NW_010972884.1:15161-16273 GCF_000737465.1 Haliaeetus leucocephalus
GGGGGGGCGGCGGGGGGGACGCGGAGGGGGAGACGGACGTTATCCGTGCGTCCCGCAGGACTCCCCGCTGAAGGCCGTGCAGATGCTGTGGGTCAACCTCATCATGGACACCTTCGCCTCGTTGGCGCTGGCCACCGAGCCGCCCACGGAGGCCCTGCTGCTGCGCAAGCCCTACGGCCGCAACAAGCCCCTCATCTCCCGCACCATGCTGAAGAACATCTTGGGCCACGCCGCCTACCAGCTCGTCATCATCTTCACCCTCCTCTTCGTCGGTGCGTGGACGCGGGGTCCGTCGCACCCGGGCGCCCCTGGGGGGGTTGTTAGCAGAGGGCCCGCGCCCCACGGCTGCGGCCCCGAGATGGTCCCACGCCCCACGGGAGATGGCGGGAGAGGTCCCACGTCCCTTGGGCACCCACGGGAGATGCTGGGAGAGGTCCTACAGCCCATGGTCATGTCCCCGGGGTGGTCCCACATCCCTTGGGCACCCATGGGAGATGGTGGGAGAGGTCCTACAGCCCATGGTCATGTCCCCGGGGTGGTCCCACATCCCTTGGGCACCCACGGGAGATGTCCCAGGGTGGTCCTGCGTCCCTCGGCCACCCACGGGAGATGCTGGGAGAGGTCCTACAGCCCATGGTCATGTCCCCGGGGTGGTCCCACATTCCTTGGGCACCCACGGGAGATGGTGGGAGAGGTCCCACACCCACAGCCGTGTCCCCAGGGTGGTCCCACATCCCTGGGGCACCCACGGGAGATGGTGGGAGAGGTCCTACAGCCCGTGGCCATGTCCCCGGGGTGGTCCCACATCCCTTGGGCACCCACAGGAGATGTCCCAGGGTGGTCCTGCGTCCCTTGGCCACCCACGGGAGATGCTGGGAGAGGTCCTACAGCCTGTGGCCGTGTCCATGGGGGGGTCCCACATCCCTTGGGCACCCACGGGAGATGTCCCAGGGTGGTCCTGCGTCCCTCGGCCACCCACGGGAGATGCTGGGAGAGGTCCTACAGCCCATGGCCATGTCCCCAGGGTGGTCCCACATCCCTTGGGCACCCACAGGAGATGGTGGGAGAGGTCCTACAGCCCATGGTCATGTCCCCGGGGTGGTCCCACATCC
>NW_010972885.1:0-447 GCF_000737465.1 Haliaeetus leucocephalus
TCTAGGAGGTTCCTGGAGTGTGTGGAAGATAACTTCCCGACACAGGCAGTAGGTGAGCCAACCAGGGGAGGAGCCTTGCTAGATCTATTGTTTACGAACAGGGAAGGACTGGTGGGAGGTGTGACGGTCGGAGGCCATCTTGGGCTTAGCAACCGTGAAATAATAGAATTCTCAATTCTTGGTGAGGCAAGGAAGGGGGTTAGCAAAACCACCGCTCTGGACTTCCGGAGGGCAAACTTTGGCCTCTTTGAGGCACTGGTTGAGAGAATCCCTTGGGAGACGGTCCTGAAGGGCAAAGGGGTCCAGGAGGGACGGACGTTCTTTAAGAAGGAAATCTTAACAGCTCAGGACCAGGCTATTCCCCCGTGCCGCAAGTCAAATCCCTGAGGAAAACGACCGGCCTGGCTGAACGGGGAGCTTTTGCTAGGAGTCAGGAAAAAAAGGAGA
>NW_010972885.1:1544-3133 GCF_000737465.1 Haliaeetus leucocephalus
GGAAGGCTCTACACAGATATCTGGACAGGCTGGATCGATGGGCCGAGGCCAACTGTATGAAGTTCAACGAGGCCGAGTGCCGGGTCCTGTGCTTTGGTCACGGCGACCCCGTGCAGCGCTATGGGCTTGGGGAAGAGTGGCTGGAAAGCTGCCCGGCAGAGAAAGACCTGGGGGTGCTGGTTGACAGCCGGCTGACTATGAGCCAGCAGTGTGCCCAGGTGGCCAGGAAGGCCAACGGCATCCTGGCCTGTATCAGAAATAGTGTGGCCGGCAGGAGCAGGGAGGTAATCGTTCCCCTGTATTTGGCACTGGCGAGGCCGCACCTCGAGTACTGCGTTCAGTTTTGGGCCCCTCGCTACGGGAAAGACGTTGAGTTGCTGAAACGTGTCCGGAGAAGGGCAACCGAGTTGGTGAGGGGCCTGGAGCATAAGTCTGATGAGGAACGGCTGCGGGAGCTGGGGTGGTTTAGTCTGGAGAAAAGGAGGCTGAGGGGAGACCTTATCGCTCTCTACAACTACCTGAAAGGAGATTGTAGCGAGGTGGGTACTGGTCTCTTCTATCAAGTAACTAGAGATAGGACGAGAGAAAATGGCCTGAAGTTGCGCCAGGGGAGGTTTAGATTGGATATCGGAAAAAAATTCTTTACTGAGAGGGTTGTCAGGCATTGGAACAGGCTGCCCAGGGTAGTGATGGAGTCACCATCCCTGCAGGTGTTCAAAACACACGTAGATGTGGCATTTTGGGACATGATTTAGCGGGCGTGGTGGTGTTGGGTTGATGGTTGGACTTAATGATCTTAGAGGTCTTTTCCAAATTTCATGATTTGATTCAATGTGATTTGATTCTATTCTAGGGAGCAGAACAGAGATGTAGCAAGAAAGGAAAAAAAGGAAGGGAGGAAAAACAAAGCGAGAGAGACACAAAGACTGGAAGAAGGACAAAGGTATGGAAGAGGAAAAAAAATAGTGATAGGCTGCAGGAGAGAGATGGAGGAGTTAAAAAAAGACACAGGGAGCATGACAGAATGAGAGTGAGAAAAAAGGGACAGAGCAGGACAGCACTGGAGAAAAAAACAACTGTGATTGATAGGCTGTGAGAGAGATACGGAGGAATAGAGAAAATAGAAGGGACAGCTAGCTGGAGAGGGGGATACAGTTAGAAAGGATGGAAGAGGGAACGGAACAGAGAGAAATACAAGAAAGATAGCAAGAGGAAGCAGGGCAGAGGGCCAGCAATAGAAGAAAAAAGGGACAGGGATCTGGACAGATGAAGAAAAAAGCAGGAGGAACAGATACAACATGATACGATGGGACAGGAAGTAAGAGAGAGCGACAGATTAGAATAATGACAAGAGACAGAGAGAGACTGTGAGAAACACAGCAGGCTGGAGAGAGAGAGAGAGATTAGGACCCCTGCACAGAGACAGAAGACATGAATAAAAAGAGTAGGGAGCACCACAAAGGGTCAGAGAAAGAGAAGAACAGGAAGGACAACGGGGACAGTGAGATACAGAATAAACCCCCCCACATATTATACACATATTATCCAGTAATCAAGCCCATTTCGGCGCCGCACCGCGCCCGAGCCCA
>NW_010972885.1:3405-5406 GCF_000737465.1 Haliaeetus leucocephalus
ATTAGGACCCCTGCACAGAAATAGAAGACATGAATAAAAAGAGTAGGGAGCACCACAAAGGGTCAGAGAAAGAGAAGAACAGGAAGGACAACGGGGACAGTGAGATACAGAATAAAACCCCCCACATGTTATACACATATTATCCAGTAATCAAGCTCATTTCAGAGTTACACAGTACCTCAGCCCCTTTAAGAAAAGTAACACATTGACCGAGCCCAATTCGGCAGCACACAGAACCCGAGCAAATTTCAAAGTCGGCGCACCGCGCCCGAGCCCCTTTCGGCGGCGCACCGCGCCCGAGCCCCTTTCGGCGCCGCACCGCGCCCGAGCCCCTTTCACAGTTATGTAGCTACGGAGCCAATTTCTAAGTTGGGCAATTACTAGAGCCAGGAACGCATCCCTTTTCTATTAACCCAGCAGCAGCTACATTTACCTCGAGGTATCTACAACTCTCCCTTGGATGCCTAATTCTAACAGACACTTTCCCTTACTTCAACAGCTAAGTTTACCTATGGGCACTAAACGCGCATGCTTTGCTCTACACTTGCCTTTCTGATTGCCATTACTACTGTGATTCTCACAAGGAGACCTAATTACCTGTCTTTTTTTCATTTTCTTTTTTTTGCTTCATTTGGTCTATTACTGATTCCACATATATTCAGCTATGTCAGTAGTTACAGTCCAATTCTACAATGTACTTTTTCTACAATATATAGAAAAGACTTATGGCCTCACTGGTCAAATTTTTGACACTATTAGTTTTATTCCTCTTTTAACCATTATTTTTACAAATACATTTTAACTCCAAAAATTTAGCATTACCTTCAGAAGAAACGCCACTATTAGTACGTGCAATTCTCTACGGAGCGGTCTTTTCCACGTTCCTCGCTCCCGTTACATCCATCACTGCACATCCAGAAGTTTTACTCCCTGAGGTGACATTACCTGCACGATCCCCGTTCCCGGGCAGAAAACGAGTGAGCTCCGCTCATCTTGACAGACTGTCCACTTCCACGCCTTGGCACAAAAACAAAAACTGAAAAGTATCATTACATCACAAACTACAAAGAGCACCCAAATATTTTACAAACCCACCACAGAAAAATACAGTTACGCTCACGCACTTCACAACCCTGGCCTGCTCCATGCTGGCCATCTAGTCCAACTCCCCCCACCCTTCGCCCGCAAAATCCTCAACTGTCTTCCAAAGACCATCCACCAAACAACATATTTCCCTGTGCTGACTGGCAATTACCACGTTCCAGGGCAGCGCTCCATGGGAACGCCGTTCCCAGGACCCTTGAAAAAAATCACCCTGCCTGTGAAAACCCGGGCCCGAGCCGGACCTCAGTCCAAACACTGGCAATCAACATTGCCTCGTGGAGCAGCTGGGACCGGGGGGCGGGGGGGGAACAGGGTGGGGGAGGACACACCAAAAACCAACCCATATCCCAGCTAGGTTTTTTTATTCTAAGTTGTTGTTTTGGGTTTTTTTTCTAATTCCCTGAGAAACATCTCAACTCTACATCCAACCTGAAAGGAAAAAACCAAAAAGGCTAAACCACATAACCTACAAGGTTAGACACATTCGCAACACACCACTCATTCAGATCACGTGCACGCCAGTCCTCACTCTCAACTCATCCATCCTACCACCCACAGGCCTCGAGAGGCCGTCGCCCCGTGCCTGCGGCACTGGGGCCTCAAAAATCGCCCTGCCTGCAAAAACCCTGGCCCCAGCCCAACCTCCTTCCAACCTCCCCACAAACTGCCCTTCCGTTACACCAATGTTTCAACACACACCATCATCTCCACCATCCGTGCATTTTCAACCCGATACTTAGCTTTCACGGTGCCACATGGCACAGTCCAACCTCCGTAGCAGCCGTGTCACCTAAACGCAAGGTTCCTTCAAGCACCTCGTGCCCTGTCATCACCTGCAAATACAACACACAAAGCTTTTCAATAGACACTTCATCCTTGAGAGAGAAGTCCTCCACC
>NW_010972885.1:5430-6171 GCF_000737465.1 Haliaeetus leucocephalus
CGTTCGCCTTTTCGGAAAGAGGCTCTGCCGAGGCCGAGGGCCATGAGATGTTCCGTCTCTGGGAAAGCCCGGATCCCCAGTGCTGTTGTGCCTGTAGGTAGGGCGCCAAGGGAAGGGGAAGAGCAGCAAGAGCTTTCAGGGCTGGGCCCTTCCCTGTGGGAGAAGGAGCCGGACGTTTGCCTTTTCGGGAACAGGCTCTGCCGAGGATGCGCACCGTGAGATGTTCCTTCTCTGGGAAAGCCCGGATCCCCAGTGCTGTTGTGCCTGTAGGTAGGGCGCCTTGGGAAGGGGAAGAGCAGCAAGAGCTTTCAGGGCTGGCCCCTTCCCAAGGCGCCCTATCTACAGGTGGGAAAGCCCGCATGCCCAGTGCTGTTGTGCCTGTAGATAGGGCGCCTTGGGAAGGGGAAGGGCAGCAAGAGCTTTCAGGGCTGGGCCCTTCCCTGTGGGAGAAGGAGCCGGACCGTTTGCCTTTTCGGAAAGAGGCTCTGCCGAGGCTGAGGGCCATGAGATGTTCCGTGTCTGAGAAAGCCCGGATCCCCCGTGCTGTTGTGCCTGTAGGTAGGGCGCCAAGGGAAGGGGAAGAGCAGCAAGAGCTTTCAGGGCTGGGCCCTTCCCTGTGGGAGAAGGAGCCGGACGTTTGCCTTTTCGGAAAGAGGCTCTGCCGAGAGCGAACGCCGTGAGATATGCCGTCTGTGGTTAAGCACAGATGCCCAGTGCTGTTGCGCCTGTGGATAGGCTGCC
>NW_010972886.1:0-4623 GCF_000737465.1 Haliaeetus leucocephalus
GATAACCAGGGCAGCTATTGTTTACACAGAAAAGCTCCCTTGGAAGGTGCCCGGTATTTACGTCTCTCTGTAGGTAGTTGAAAATCAGAAGTAATGAGATGTAACGACCAACAAATCCACTCAGTGGTTTGATGTAATATGAGTATGTTAAAACTGGGCATCTGGAGGCACATAGTACAGATTGTAGACAGACATACCCATGGATGCTTTTCAAATCTGGAATATTCCCCTGTAAACTCCTCTTCTGTTTGTGAAGTTGACAGTATTTCAACAAAGTGTGATTGTTTTTTCATTTATGATTGATTCCTCAAAGCATCCAGCAAAATATGTTACATGTATGAAATTAAGGTAGTCAATGCTCAATTGAAGGCTTGAAATGAAACTCTGGTTTAGGCATTGAAGTCGGTGGGAGGTTTACCTCAATTTCAGTAGGACCAAGATTTTCAATTGGTTTTTTTTTCCATGATGATGGAAACTCCTGTCATGACTTCAGGTAGATCAGGTAAATGACTTCAGGCTAATTTTATCTAGAGAAATAAAAGGCTTTGTGACATGATTAATGAGATTAATGTAAATGTTTCAGCTCATTTTTGGAACACTATGTCAGTTTTAAGGATTCCTTATTACTGAATGATTGTTTTGTCATGTATTTACAGGAGACTTAGCATAACCTAGAGGACTGTCATGGATTGTTCCTGAAAAGAGTCAAACAAATGCTGACTTGAATATTTGGTTTTGGAATGTTACAAGAGGAAGGTGATCACCTGGAATATTTTCATTTTTGTCACTCCCACTTTGTGTTTGATTGCTAGAAAATTTACTTGAAGTGTTGAATTATTCTATTTAAATAGGTTGTGGCATTATTATGTATTCTTAAATTATTATAAAAAATAATGAATTGTATGCCCTGCATTTTTACTTCATTAGAATGTATAGATACAACTCAAGCATTGTGTGTTGTGGTAGAATTTGCTGTAACAGGTTATGTTTTTATGGGGCCATACAGCTGTGAAGATTTGTACTGCACCGGTAGTTTTCCATTAATAGCCTTGTACTTGAATTCAGCCCCAGACATGGACAGGTTGGTAGGGGAGGGGACCTCTCGCATCCTGTCGGTCACTGGAGAAGTGGAAAACCATGAGCAACAGTAAGGAGGGGAAGAGGGATTTGGGGTAATGGCATAGCTGTCACCTGTTTGGGGTGATGCCGCAGACAGGCAGGCTGTGCGGCACGGGCCTTGCCGCTGGCAGGGTGGCAGGGGGGCTGGCATGCAGGTGGCTGGGGGAGCTGCCCCAGCTGAGCCCGGGTGCGAGCACCACGTCCCTCACACCACCTCCCCACGGGGACCCCTCCTGACGCCCTTCCCCTGTAAATCCCCATTCTCTGTGTCCCCAGCAGCAGCTGTGCCCGGCAGGCAGGTAAGGCCGCGGGGTGGCCCGGGGGAGGCGCAGGGGTCTGCAGCTCCTGGGTGTGCGTGTGGGTGCAGGGGGGAGCGGAGGGGGAGGGAGGCAGACGGCGCTGCAGGCACTAGAGGGCAGGAGAGCCCGCAGCAACCTGGCTGCAGACACGCACAGAAAGACACGGGTGTCACCTATTGCACACCGCACGCCCCGCACTAGTGACACCCGCCTGGACTTCCCTCCTCTGCTAAACCCCGAAGGCGTCGACCTTTTGCAAAATCTGCTCATCCTTCTAACGGGAGGAGCCAACAGGGAGCGTCACCCTACACCCTCCATGCTAAGATCATAGAACCAGAGAATGGTTTGGGTCGGAAGGGACCTTTAAAGATCATCTAGTTCCACCCCCCCTGCCATGGGCAGGGGCATCTTTCACAAGATCAGGTTGCTCAAAGCCTCATCCAACCTGGCCTTGAACACTTCCAGGGATAGGGCATCCACAACTTCTCTGAGCATTGTGGGTTTCAGGGCTTTCTAACTGCAGCTGCTGAGTTTTCCACGTCATGTCTCAGCCCTGGGCTGAACCCTTTTGAAAAGTTCATCAGAGCTGTCTCAGCCTGTCCTTTGAATGAGCTTGGAGGAAAAATACATTTCTCTGCCTATATTCAATGATCTTTTCAGATGATAAACAACTCAACGCAACTGTGTGCTGGACCCAGGATGCAGGCTTCTGGGTGCTTTCTCCCAGAACCATTAGAAACCAGACACAAAGTTCATTTTGGCATTGAACTGTGTCCAAATGACCACTTGTAGCATGCAGGAGATGAGCTGGTACTTCTGCTAGTCATGCCCAGGCTGGCTATCTGTCAGTAAAGACCTCAAACAGTAGCGCGTGTGCACAGGGAGGCTTCCTATCTTTGTGTGTTTCATCAAAAGCAGCTGGTTTTAATATGACTGTATCCATGTGGTTTCCATCTATTGATTTCTCTACAAAGAGCCAGAGCATTACTCCAACAAACAACTCAGCAGTTTAGCTCCATGTTTACTTCAACACCTGCTTGAGAAGTGGGAAAGACATTGAGACTTACTGCCTGGCCCTGAATCAGTTTGGGAATGCTCCTGATATTGGTGGACCAAACTGGACTCTCTGCATTTCTGTGTTGCACGCTGACAGGCTGTGAACATATTGGTGAGAGTAAAATTCATGGCTGGTTTGCTGCTGGCAGAAATTACGGGTTTCAAAGAGCGGCAGAGAGAATGAATAAAAAGAATACACCTTTGAAAGTGTTTGCTCGCTTGCTTATATGCACGTGTTAAACATGAACCTCACCTTATCCATCTTTAACAGCTACAGGCTTGGAAGCCCACAGAAGCTGTATTGCTTTAATAGCAACAGAATACAGCAATCTACAGCAACAGCCCTGTGGTGTTCGCGAAGCCATGAAGACTCCTGTCCTACCCTCCTGCAGGAGATGCCTTTAGACAAGTATGACAGTATCTATCATAGTGAAACAGTGAAACTATTCCAGCGTGGTTTCTCACTGCCAGGGCTTCTTGACTGGTACAAACCAGAAGCTAGACATGGCCTATAGCACATTTCCGTGGTCCTGCTGTGATGCTGCTTTATTGCAGTATCACTGTAGTTATAAACTGCCTTATGTCGCCTCACTCCTCCTCCTCAGCCCCACCTGAACATTTGGCGCTCTCAGGTTGCCCAGGCCTTGGCTATTAACAATATTAGCATAAGTATATTGTCACTGGCAGCTTACATTAATAAATTTGACAGTAAACTGTAGCAGCCATCCATGGTAGTGGCATATCCCATGCTGTTGACTGCCATGGGGTTCATGATTTCCAGCAAAATGTCTGGCTGAGAAGCTGGTGCAATAATGCTTGAAACTGCCCCAGAAAGATTACTTTCATCTATCAGGGTCCTAGCTGGATCTTGCAGCCACTGCTGAGATAACATACGCTGTTAAAAATGACCTAACAGTAGAATTTGACTTAGTAAGAATTGTGATTCAACGTGCTTTAGCAATTGAAATTATATCTAGTTTAAACATAGCTTTTTTTAAGATGATCATTTTGGAAAGTACTCATGTGTATGATGGGTTACAGAGTACATCTAAAAGATTATTTAATGGGCAAATATCAGCAGGCCAACCATTACCATTTTTATTAATGGTAATTAATCAAATAAATTTGCTTCAAACAGAGTTGACATACTCAAGTTATCTGCAGTTCCCAAAACCACAACACACTGAATCCACAGGATCACTGAAAGGTCTAGCTAGGTTGGAAGGGATCTCTGGATCCCTGGCCATCTGGTCCAACCTTCTCTAAAAGCGGGGCCCTAGATTAGGCTGGAGTTTGACTGGCTGGGGTGTAGCGCTGCTGAAATGGCTTTGGGGGTCTGGTGGCCTGCAAGGTGAGCAGCAGGGCAGCAATGCCCCTCGCAGCCATGAAAGCAAACCATGTCCAAGGTTGTGTCAGCAAGAGCATAACCCAACAGATCAAGGGATGCCATTATTCCACTCTATCTGGCACTTGTTGGTCTGCACCCGGAGGACTGAGCCCAGCTGTGGCCTCCCCCAGTTCAAAAGAGGCACTGAAAAATTGGAGAGGGTCCGGTGGAAGGCCACAGAGACGGTTAAATGTGGAGAACTTGTCGCAGGAAGCAAGAGTGAAGGAACTGGGTGTGTTCAGCCTGGAGAAGAGAAGGCTCAGCTGGGTCTGATTGTGGTTTTCCAGCACTGAAATGGTGGTTATGGAGAAAGTGGAAGCACCTCCACAAGGATGACCCATGACAGGACAAGAAGAAACAGCCACAAGCTGCTTCAGGGGCAATGCCCGCTGGCGGTGCGCCCACGCTCCCTTCCTGTGCCCCTCAGCCTGCCAGGGCGCAAGTCTGCAGCAAAACCCCACGGTAAAATCGGTACGCATGCAGGAAATTCTTAATGCGGTGAGGTGCCTTCCTTGGAAGTAATTAACTACCACCAGTGCAGGGGAGAGGGTTTGTGCGGGACAACTCGGTACGGCCACGGCAGTGGCGACGTCGGCGGTCGGAAAGCCGCGGGCCGGGATACTCGCACTTCGTTTTTAGCAAGCTTCCCGCTAGCGCCGTTGCAGAGCACGCCCTCGGGCACCGGCGGCGGAGCTGCACCCCACCCGGCCGGCCTCCGCGCTCCCCGCGGCGCGGCCCTGCCCTGCCCTGCCCTGCCCTGCC
>NW_010972886.1:4639-4905 GCF_000737465.1 Haliaeetus leucocephalus
CGGGCGGCAGCGCCGAGCACCGGGGCTGGCGCCCGGCCGGGCGGGCCGCCCGCCGCCGCAGGAAAGCGAATTGCGCCACATGTGTCCGCCTTCAGGAGGAGACTTTTGTATTCATTATTTACTTATTCCCTTCTGCCCTCCAACTTCCCCCAAACCCCAGCCGCTGCACTGGCTCTCCCTCTCGTCCGTCCACAGAGCCTCGCACCAGAGCCCCAGGACGGGCTAACATCCCCAGGCCCACTCCTGCCCCTCTTGCCTCCGGGGAC